>NC_090900.1:15140542-15165231 GCF_040956055.1 Brachionichthys hirsutus | reverse complement strand
TCAACCCTGACCCGGATCTCAACCCTGACCCGGATCTCCACCCTGACCCGGACCCGTTCCAGAGCTCCTTGAAGGGACGCCCAGCGGGGCCGCTCTCCTCTCGGGGTGAACCCTCCATTTTGTTTGAAATCAAAGCATGCAGATCCTTTAATCAGCTATTTTTTTTGGGGGGGGGTTGCAAATATCTCGATGAGGATGCACTCACAAGTTGTAAAACGGAGCATTCATCCTAAAGAGTCTACACGGAAGCATCCAAGGGCGAGAGGACGACCTCTTGGTTATTGATTTACCCCCCGTTGCTCCTCCTGTAGCACCGTCATCCACTCCCCTTTTAGCCGGAGAGGGAGGAGGTGCAGCCGGCATACCCCTCTGTGCATTAAGAGCAGATGAGGAAGTGGAGTCGACAGCCTCCCCACAGGCTGGGGGGGTTGGGGGGGGGGCTGGCAGCGAGAGTGCTTGTCCGTGTCCGCGTTGTCCTTGGCCGGCGTGCCATGAGAACCTTTAAATCACGCCGTCTCTGAATCGGGAGAGCAGCACTAACGTGCAGCCGGTGACCCGGTTCGCCTCCGTCCTCTGATCCGGGTCTCCTCCGTCCTCTGATCCGGGTCACCTCCGTCCTCGGATCCGGGTCGCCTCCGTCCTCGGACCCGGGTCGCCTCCGTCCTAGGCTGTCTGCCAACGCGCCGACTGAGACGTATCATCTTCTGAACACGATAGCTGTAATGAATATGTTCCTGAGCTGCAGCCTGATTGGTCAGACGGGAAGGCAGCGACTCCGCCTCCGCTCTTTTTATGGAATCCGTCTCTGGAGATTTTCCATCTCGTACAACCTTGGAGGGGAAAAGTCTCCTCCCACTCTCCTGCCATCGTTGCAGCAGCTTCTCCTCCATCACCTGCAGGATTGAGGAGGAGGAGGAGGAGGAGAAGCTCTCGCAGCATCTTCATCCTGATCGGGACTATAGCGCCGTCCGCCCCGTCTTCCCGCCGCCTTCTGAGGCTTTTCAGTCTGTCCCTTCGCCGTCTCCGGCCGGAGCTGGAGGTCAGGGGTCGTGGATCTGCTTGTAAATAATTGAGAGCAGTTCTTCAGACCGCCGACTTCCTCCGAACAGGAAGTCAGGTGGGCTTTCAGACCTCCTCCTCCTCCATCAGCTCCTTTTCTCGGCTCCACGCGAGGCCAGGATTCTTCTGGCGAAGCTTCACTCGGAAAGACGACGGCTCCTCTGAAACTTCTGGTTGCTAGGAGACCAGTTGGTACCAAAAAACTCCCGACTGATCTTCCTCATGCTGATTTTACTGCTTGTTTCTCGCGCTGCTACAATTATTACCCCCCCCCCCCCCCCCCCCCCCCCCAGGAGCTTTGTGACGTCTCCCCGACGGGCTGAAGGACCCCCCACACCCCCCCCCCCCGCCGCTCGTCTCGCCACGCAAAGTCCCAACAGGACGGCTGTCAAGTGTTATCGATGCGCGCGTCCGCCGCGGCGTCATGGAAACGGAGGATGCTGCGAAGCCACGGCGCCGGCCCTCCCCCTAGCGTCCCACCGCCCGCCCCCCCCTGCATCTTTACCTCCATCACCCGCTGGGAGGAGACGTTGCTCAGGTGGCGCCTTTGTAAATAAAGAAAAAAATTCAGACTCTATTTTTTATTTTATTTTTATCAGTGGAGGAAGTTTCAGAGTCTTAAAATCTGGAAACAACAGAGAATAACTTCCTTATGCAGAAAACGAAGACATTTTAACTCCTGCAGGAATGTTGACGATGTTGTCCGACAACGTTTTTCCACAGAAAAGTTCAGTTCGGCGATTATTGACTATTGATTATTTGGCGGCGTCCCTCCAGTCACTCGTTACGATGCAGCAATTCACCAACCGACTACTCTGAATGTAATTTGCGGATGAGCTTCAGTCTCTTCCTTTTCTAAACAAATGTGTAATGGAGCTCTTCTTCTCTCGTCTCCCTACGACCGAGCTCACCAGCTGAAGTTTAGGTTTCATTTAAACTACTTCTAGTTGACTTATTTGAGCTTAAAAAAAAAAAAGAACAGACGCATCCGTACAAGGAGTTTGATTTTTAATAACTTTAATAACACAAGACAGGATGGATGATTTACCCTCTCAACCCCGGCATCCCGCCAAACGCGGGGTCGACAACCAGCGACGGTAAAAAAAACAGAAACACTCCCACGCCACGTACGAGACGGAACACTTAACCCAGGTGCGGCGGCGTTTGGCGGCGTTGCCGAATGCAGTCACGGGCACGAGCGAATCCCGCGAGGGGGCGGGGCGGAGGAGTAAACGGGCAATTCATTCACGACACCGACACGAACGGCGAACGCACCGCCGGCACGCCGTCAGATCACAAACGCGCCCTCTTCATCAGGTCTTCTTCAGAGCCTTCATCGACGCGGCGCGGCGTCGAGATCTCACGGCGCAGGCGAGCGAGCGTTTCCACGGATACCCTAAAACGCACAGACACGAACGTCGACAGCCCCCCCCCCCCCCTATTTGGAGCTTTACAAGTGAAGAACAAATGTACGCATCATCGTTTGCTCGTCGACAGCAAAGGTCAGGTAGCAGCACCGGGTCGGCGGCAAACCGGCAAACAAGCTCCCCGAACTATATATACACACCGATCTTATTATTGGGAGCCTGTTGCCCTGACAACCACAAAAAGAAAAAAAAGGAAAGAGCTGGAACAAAGGTTTGTGTTTCGCAGAGACGACGCTCCGACCGTTCCGCGCCGGCACCCCGGCTAAACCCCGAAAAAAGCGTTTCCTTTACCGTTCGGCGCTCGCGGCGCTTTTCACGGGACATCAAACGAATATATAATCGATTAGAAACAAGTGCAACTACAACACGAAACGGAAGACCGAGGTGAAAACGAAGCGCTGAAACGACCCGGCCTCAGCGGGAAGTGTTTGCGTATCGTTAGCGGTAGCATGCTATGACGGAACGCCGCGGCGCTTAGAAACGACGGCGCCGTAGGTCGTCGCTCCGAGCCCGGCAGAAGGAACCAGAAATAAACCGCTCGACCGTACGCCAAATAAAGTCGACCAATGGGAAATACCCCCCCCCAGGAACAATGTGCTGCTTCTTAATGCATGAGGTGGCGCGGCGGCGGCGTGTGGGCGAGGCGTGGATGCAGGGGCCGGCCTCTGGTCCCGGGTCAGCCTCGCCCCCCCCCCCCCCGGATCACGAGAGGCTTAACCGAGGCTGGTGATGTTGGCTTTCCCGCCGGGCGGAGCCACGATGCGTTGGGTGTTGCGGCGGGGGATGTTGTCGTCGATTTGGGCGCCTGCGAACAGGGAGGCGGCGGTGACGTCACCGCGTCGGGGAGGACCGGCGCTACGGAGGGGGGGCGGGGCCACTCACCGGACAGGCTGAAGCCCGACTGGTGGAGGTTGCGCATCGGCTGCGGCACGGCCTGCTGCGGCTGCTGCTGCGGCTGCTGCCCGGCGGGCGACGCCTTCCTGGCGGGGACGGCGGGCGTCGCCTTCGGAGACAGAGTCACCTCGCACACCGGCCCGTCGTATTGGCCCCTGGGGACCCCCTGCAGCTCGGTGAGCTGAGCGAACAGGAGCGGGAGATCAGCCGTTATGTCAGACAGCCGGCGGGGGGGGGGGGGGGGCGGGGCCGGGCGGCGGCGCCGGGACTCACCCTGCTGCGAGCCTTTATCCTCTTGTACACGTGCTCAGAGAAGGGCTTCCGGCCGACGTAGCGGCCGCAGCCCTCCGTGGCGTGGAGGCTGCCCTCCTCCAGCACCACCTTGCCCTGGCTGATGACCACCAGGGGGCCGCCGCGCACTTCCAACCCCTCGAAGATGTTGTATTCCACAGCCTGAGACAGGAGGACACGGGTCAGCGGTCGTCACGGAGACGAACGGAGGAGCGTCCCACCGGGCGGTGGCCATCTCGCCGTCTGACCAGGTTGTGGCTCCTCGCCGTGATGACCTTCGTCACGTCCGGGTCCCACAGCACGAGGTCGGCGTCGGAGCCCACGGCGATGCGGCCCTTGCGGGGGAACAGGTTGAAGATCTTGGCGGCGTTTGTGCTCGTCACCGCCACAAACTGGTTCTCGTCCATCTTGCCGGTCACCTTTTAAAACGAAAGACGAGCGTTTAATCCCCAGAGGTCACGCGAGGTCAACCGGCGGTGGCGGGGCTCACCACACACTTGTCCCAGATCAGGGACATCCTCTCCTCGGTGCCGTTGGTGCCCTCGGGGATCAGGGTGAAGTCGTCTTTGCCGATCGCCCGCTGGGACGTCTGGAAGGTGCAGTGAGCGCTCCCGGTCACCTGCAGGTCCCCGCTGGGGGGGCAGGGAGAACCCGTTACCGGCGAGCAGACGGCGCCGACCGGGCGGGGATCCGGCCGCACCTTACCAGGACAGCAGAGAGCCGAGGTAGTCGGGGGTGGTGGGGTCGGGACTGAGGGGCGGGGAGGTGACGTAGGCCGCCGCCTTGGCCCAGTTCTTGCTCCAGTAGTGCGTCCCGTCGGTGCCCAAGCTGGCCGCGATGGGCTCGCCGTAGACGACGGCGCCTGCAGACGGGACGGCAGCGGCACGAATCAGAAAAAAAAAGTTAGCAGACCTGCGAAAAGGAAGAGGCGGGTTTATCGTTTGGCCGTACCCCTTTTCCGGGCGAGGGCGATGACGTCCGCGGCGCTCCTGCTCATCACCTTGGTGACGTAGAGGGGACAGTTGGTCTGATTGGCGATGGTGACGGCGCGGTTGACGGCCTCCGCCTCCACCTGCAGACACGGGTCGAGTTTCGTCACGTTTCGCTTTTAATTTCATCTTTTATCGAGCTAGGACGCACGCGTTTGGGTGATTCCTGCATGGCTCCGCCCCCACGCCTCTTTCGGCTCCGGCGACCCCTGACCCCCCCCCCCCCCCTCCCCCTCCTTACCTCCTCCGGGCGGCTGAGCACGTGACCCTCCGGCCCGGTGATCCCCAGCTCCAGAATGCGTCTTTGCTCCTGAATAAACGCGAACGGGAAGATTAACAATCCGGAAACGGGAGCGGACGCCGCCGGCCGGCTCCCGTTCCGCTCGCTAACCTCAGCGACGATGTCTCCGTTCTCCGCGTGCACCTGAGCGACGGCGCCGAGGTCTCTGATGACGGCGAACGCCTCGTAGATCTAAAAAAAGATAAAAGGCCCCGCCCCGGTCAGCATCGCGCGGTCGCTCGCCGCAAACGGGACGGTAAAAGCGAGCAGGTTGTACCTGAGAGTCAGAAAGTTGGAAAAGATCCTTATAAGCCAAATAGATCAGGAAAGAGTTGACACCTGAAGATGGGAGAGAGATGAGAGGAAGGAGGAGCGGAAGGAGGGAGAAAGGAGGAACCGGCACCCAAGAGGGGGCGTGGCCGCGGCGCCGGCGTACCGTGATCCTTCACCAGGGCCTCCATCTCCTCCCGGGTGCCTCGGCGCCACGCCGTGACGTCCACGTGCAGCGCGTAGTCGCAGCACGCCTTGCCGTCGGCCCACTCCCGCCACTGCTTGAACGCCGCCAGCAGGCTGGCGCCCGGCTCCGGCACCACGTGGTCGACTGCGCGACACAGAGCGCCGTAAATAAGTCACATGCTCGGCGGCGGCGGCGTCGTCCTTTTAAACGGGTTTTGTTCCTACTGATCATGGTCGACCCCCCCGCCAGCGCCGCCCTGGTGCCCTGGTAGAAGTCGTCCGCCGCCGCCATGCCTCGGTCGGGCATCTGGAAGCGGGTGTGCACGTCGATGCCGCCGGGCATCACCATTCTCCCATGAGCCTCGATGATCTTCACTCCGCCGGGGACGATGAGGTTGTCTCCGAGTTGCCTGGGGGGAGGGGGGGGGGGGGCGAAGGGACAGGAAGCCCCTCCCACTTAGTAAAGGCGGCCCCACAAACGGGACGAGTTTCGGAACGCCGATGAACAAGAGGCGGGGACTCACTTGATGACGCCGTCCTCCATGTAGACGTCCGCCATGAACGACTGGTCGTCGTTGACGATCTTCGCACCTTTGACGAGGAGCCGGTCGCTCTGGAGGGAGGAGAGAGAGGAGAGTTTCAGGCTCCGCCGTAAAACACGACAGAAAAGATCAAAGAGGAAGAATCATCAAACGCCTCAGAGAAGATAAACACGGATTCAAATACAAACAACGTTTGACGATCACTGATTCATTCTCCCTCTCTCTCTCTCTCTCTCTCTCGACCTACTTTACCAAAGCGCTTTTACTACTTTCATCAGGCCTTTAACGCTGCACCGTGAGGCAAAACCCTCCCCAGAAATATCGAATACAAGCATGTATAAATAATATTTTTCACTCTTTCTGTGTCTGTGAATTTAAATGTCTTGCAGGAAAGCTTTTACACTGATCAAGTTTATTAGAGTCACAATTTCCATCACAGATTTGGGATTTGATCAAAGCCTGTCGTGGCTGCAACATTTTTAAATCTTCTTCCACAAAAACAAACTAAAGAAGAGGCAGAAAATCAGGGATGGATGGAGGATGGATGCCGGGTTGTCAGCGGAACTACCCTTCGGCTATCTTCGGCTATCTTCGGCTCTAATCCCGACCCGCCGACGCGAACGGCGCGTAAAAGCGCGTAAAAGCGCGTAAAAGCGTGAAGGGCAAACACTAAAAATGCCCCGACTACCCGCGTGGATACTCACAGTAATGCGTGGAATATTCTTCTTTCCTTGGTAGCCCGACATTTTGAAGATGCCTCAGACACAGCTGTGCTAACGCTAAGCTAGCTGGAAGGATGAACGGACGGCTCGCTTCGTTCGCCAGTCGACGCCCAAGATGATTTATGCCTGTCGATTTCTGATGACGTAATCACCCTGTCGTCTTACAAAATAATTCTAAATGCGCGATGCTAGCTTTAGCTGCAGCTCCTATTTCCTGTTGTTTCTGGAAGAGGTCTTCGAAGATGACAAGGACCACAAAAGAGGGTACCGCGCATGCGCACTACCCCGCCCTGCTCCGGGTCCTGCCCCATGTTTCCGTTTCATGTTTTCATCACAGATGAAAGGGGTTAACGTCAGCTGTGGGGGTGACGTCATCAACAGGTTAATTACGGGTGGAAGAGCTACCTTATAAGCTATAATCAAAGTTAGCGAAACCTTTAAATATCTCCACAGAATATAATTAGGAAGGTTACGAGATAATTTTGTCTGCAATTTATATTTAAAAGAAATACATTTTTGAAATAATTTTGCAGAGGGGCGGATCTTAAGACAAGGAATTATTGATTAAACTCAGGTATGGATGTGGATTCTGAATCCCTGATAGCTACATAGGAGCTACAATCCGCCCCGCTGTCAAACATCTAAGCATCTAAGACGTAAAAAATGCACGAAGGCCTTCACGGCCCAGCCTCTGTATACAGTACAAACTTTATTCAGATCCCAAAACGCTCTGTATTGCACACTGATCAACTGTACATAAGCATGTTATGGTTCATGAGTTGGTAGGCGCTGTGCGACGCATCCCAGAGGGGCGTGCCTGTCGGATCGATGTCATCCACGATCCGACACGCAAAACGCCGGCAGCAGAATCGTCCAGTCGTCCGATTGGCGTCGGATTACAGGAATCACACGCTCGTCGGGCTCCACCGGCGGTTCCGACGCGCCGGACAGCTTATTTCTCGTGTTGGGTGGAAATGCTTTTCGTTCAAAGTCTCCCCACGCCGTTCCGACGAGGCCCCTGGAGTTACCTCCCGCACGGCGGCGTTTCGGCCACGGACGCTTCGGCGGGGTCGAACGCCGAGGACACGGTACCGACAACGGTGCTATGGAACGACAATACGCGTCAATGAACGCAGAAACAAATTAGACGATGGGAAAAAGGTGGAACGCGGGGCAGATCACAGCTTCAATTATGCTTCACATCTACGTCTTTAAATATGTCGTAAAATAAGAAACGGTCTAAGAGAAATCACCAATGTGCGGCGGTGAGAGATACAAATTTGGCACTTAGCCGTTGCTGCTGTGTTACATTAAAGATATGGAGGCAGAAAGAAGAAGCGTGGCCCGGTCAACTGGATGATTGTTCAGGTTAATTATTATTAACTGGATGATTATTCAGGCTTTCAAAACCTCACAGAAGAAACGCTCGCGACACAAACTCTAGTCGGAAAAAACAAAACAGAAAGGTGGAATTTAAAAACAAATCCCACGCCGGCGTTTAGCTCATAAAGTAAAGGCGCTTAAAATCCTCTCTCTTCCCCACAGCAATTCCGTTTGTATCGCTGATTTCTCAGGACGCGGATTGAAAAAAAACTTCAACCCGGAAGCCGCCGGATGAACCGGCATCGACGGGACTCAACTCGGAGGCGGCGGCGGCGGCTGCTTGCCCTGCGTGGAAATGCGACGGAGTGCAACGACATCACTTTGTGTGCTTGAACTGTGCCATTACATCTAAAATGGGACGAGGTTGACGCTGACAGGAGGAGGAGGAGGAGGGGGGAGGGGCTACAACAGATGCAGAGAGACAGCGGGCCTACAGGGGGACGTCCAGGCGCTGCTTCCTCTTCTGTTCAGTAGGAGCCGGTGGGGGCCGTAGCCATCCTCTTACCGATGTAGACCCTGCGCGACAATCCAGACACAAAACTCAAAAAAAAGGAATTTGTGCAAATTGAGAAAACGTGAACAGGAAGTGCTTCGATTTCCGGCTCACCCGAGGCCGAGAGCGAGGATGTGCGAGATGAGCAAGGAAGGGATGAAGACTTTGAGGAATTCGGCGGAGAAGATGCCGCCTTTCTTCATCACTCCGCTCTTTCTGATGCTGAGAGATCCTGAACGCCGGGGGTGCCTGAAGTGGAACTCCCTGTGAGGAACAATAAGGCAGCAAATGAAAAGCACCGGAGGCAACAAACACATGGACACGTAACTCCGCCCCCCCCCCCCCCCCCAGCACGTGATGTTAGCTTAAAAATCGCGTCCTGGACGCTTCTAAACGTTGAGTTTCCTTACTTTGGCGGGATATTCTCTGGTCTGCTGGACCAATCAGAGACCCAGTCTACTTCCTTGTTGAGCAGGATGTCTTCGTCTCCGTCCCGGTTTGGACCGTCTTCCCCTGACTGCACAATGGGCACACAAAGGTCTCAGCCGTGTCTCGTCGTGCGCCGCGCGCGTCTCTGATGTAACGTCTGCACGGCGTTTTTACCAGGCTTCCTCTGGAGCTGGGCATCTCCACGTCGAACGTGATCTGGCCCTCGTCCGGATCGGGACTCGGCGGCCTGTGAGGACTGAGTCAACGCATCAGGATTAAACACCCGTCAGACGTTTAGACGACGCGCAGCAACAAGTCCCGCCTACCTATCGCAGCAGGAGTTGCTCGGGCTGGACTCGTGCTGCGCGTCCAGGAGGATCTTCTCCATGTCTCCATTGTGGATAGAGGAGGACGACGGCACGTGCTCAAGTCCACCCATCAGGGTCTCATTCTCGGGCACCACTTCCAGGGTCTGGGGGGTTGGGCTCGTGCCAGCGTTGGCGTTTATTTGGTCTGCGGCGGGGATCTCCTGCAGATTAATCTGCACGCCCCGAGCCCCCGTGTTTCCATTCAGCTCCAGCTCCACCCAAGAGCCTTGGAGGAGGGGGGGGGGGGGGGGGAATAAGGCTTATTGTGTTTACGTGCAAGATTATATCCCACACAGAGACGCAGCTCGTCTCATTTTAAATGCAATCAGCTGACCTACACTCAAATGGAAGCGCATCCATGCTTTTTATTTTTTTTATTTTTTGCACCATAAAACATCTCGCACATCTTTCCCAACGAGCCGCGGGCTGTGTGATCTCTTACGGGCTTTTGTCGGCGCAGCGTCTCCATTCTGGGATCGATGACAATAATAAATGATCTCTTTACGAGCACGTAGAGCTTTACAGCCGAGCTAACGTCAACGCTCCGGGGGGGGCGGGGGGGTTGCGTAACAGTCGTGGGACAGCTTGTCCAGACACGTCGCTGTTCCAGCTGATCAACACACATTTAATCAGTTTAATGTTGACGCTGTTTACGGGCCGTTCCTCTGCACACAATTAAGCTAGCATGAAAAGCTAGCATCAATAGAAGCAATACTGTTAGAACAGCGACATGATTAATAAACAATTTAATTCGATTATAAAGATAATAGGATAAATATAATCAGGCAAACAAAAATAAATATGGTCGCAAGTAAAACATAATTTATTTCGTCTTTTTTTTAAATCACAATAACTTGTTTTTATTTTTGGCTAAACCCCGCCCAATACAGACTTGGGGTACGCGATTGGTGGCCAGGCCATCAATCAAAAGGATCCTAGCAGGCTATTGGCTATTTACGATGGCGTCACTAAATTATCCTCCGCCCCTCCCCTCAGCGAAAAAAATGAAACGACAGCGATACACAACTTTTTTCACTAAAATAATCGTTACTGGATTATTCTCATAAACACACGCGCTCGGTAATGAAATATAACGTTATTATACACCGTGTAGCGCGAAGAAAACGACGGTGACACGTACCGTGAAGCCCGGGCTCTTCGTTATTGTTCAGTTGGGCAGCTACGGCGGACATGTTGACTCCAGTTTGAGCGTTCGTCAGCACGACGCGCACACGAACTACGATGTGCGCATGCGCAGAACATATCGCAGACAGGTGTTTAGAGATTAGATTACTGTAATTTTATTATTAGATTATTAATTTTATGAATCTACGCGATGATGTGATTTGAAATTTTAGATCCTATCAAATAATTTATATGAACAAACCAAGCGTTTGTAATTTGTTGTGTCCCGATACATTTCATCAAAATCATTTTCTATATTTGGTTCTTTAATAACTTAATTAAATCTAATAAGACGTTAAGAACCGGACGTGCACGTCTCAGGCCGGGTCTTGTCGTTACTAGAATGGAATCTGTGGAAGTGTCACGAAACCCGAGAATAAATTACCAAAAGGTCAAACTGACTCATCTCGACTAAAATAATGCCGTGATTCTGCCCTGCTGATAAAATAAGCAGTAATTACACAAACATTTGATTAAAAGTTCTTAAATTAAGGCATCATCTCCCACTTAAAGTACTTTCAATAAAAATAAAACACTCTTAAAAGTCGAAGGACTGAAATTCTTTATTTCTTTTCATCTAAACTGGATTTATCCCTTTTGACAAAGATAAACGTTGCCGTCCAACGCACCGTTTGCTTCTCCCTGTCGATCACTAGAACTCTCACAATCTTTAAGATTCCTCTCGAAGGAAAGAAACTAAAACGTACAAACGAAATTCACAAAAATAATAACTTTAGTCACAAACGCCACTTCAAGTGGGAAAAAAAACAAACTTGGAACTTAAAAAAATAATTAAAACATATATAAAACATGATTTACCTGTAAATAAGGCAGTTTTTAAATTCGACCTTAAAAATCTGCTTACCGCCCCAAAGGTAAAGTTTGATCACAGAGCAGTAGCGAAGCCATGATTATCATCGTCATGACGACAGCGAGGAGGCCAAAGGGAAACAATAGATGTTTCCCTCAGATGTTAGCAACGCTCAGACAGTTTGTTCTCTTTTCAAACATTTCTCTTCCAACAGCTTGGAACGAGCGAATGCTCCCGCTGGACGGATGGACGGATGGATGGACACGTTTTCACTTCATACATACGACATGAGGCAAACAACCGACCCATCCTTCATGAGACGTGAATGAAAAGATGTTTCTCGAAAGCTTGTAAAGGGAAGGACGTTAGCGAGAGCCCTGAGAGGCAGCAGGGGAACGCCGCCGCCGCCGCCGTCGAAACGCCTTCGGCTCCCTAAAGCCTGGAACTTAACGGCGCAGGAAAACAGCAGAGTTCATCAACAAGCTCTTCCACGCATCACAAATCTCCGCCCGTCTTCTCCTGCTTCACAGGAGGGAGAAGACGTTTCACCATTTTAACATTAAACGTGGATTAAAATGTCTGTTCTCGTCAAAAATGACTCCGTCTCAAAACCATGGCACAAAGAAACAGGATAAAATCCACGTCCGTTCCGCACAAAGATCCGTCAGTCAGCCCGACGGTCGAGAGAAGCCGCTCCAGTGAAATATTGTCCTTTAAACATCCCCGGCGAGGAATGGCGCTCCCCCCCCCCCCCCCCCGAGTCCCGAAAAGTCTCCAGCCTCCAAAGAAATACCAGAAAGAGCAAAACCGTCATCAAGCCAGTCCGACAAACACGGCCAGAGAACCTACAGTGATCCGACCGTCATCCTACCGCTCAATGTGTACAAAAATAAATCAACTATAGAGAGGACTCTTCTTTCACCAGGTACAGTACAAAACGTCATAAAAAAAAAAGAAAACTACAAAGACAGAGCGGCCGGGAACCTGCAGCAGTAGTCGAAGGATTCGGCGCCGCGGCGGCGGCGTCAGAGTGTCCTGAGCGTGAGCAGAGACGGCTTAGTAAAGGACCCGGGCGCTTTGGCATGTCTACCCCCCCCCCACTCCCCCCACCCCCCATCCAACGCCCTGATGCACGCCGCTCTGAACCGGACAATCCGACGAATGTGAAGCGGTGGCTTCCTGAACGTTTCGCTTTCGTCTTTTAATTCCTGGAACTGGTTCCAAGTTAAACGCTACGCGGAGATAAAACACAGTAAGACACTAGGATAGTGTCGAAACGGCGTCACCGAGCGCCACGCCGGGAGAGGAGGGGCGAGGGAACGCGGCGCGCGCCGGAAACAAAATCATTTCCTGTTCGAAGAGGCAATAAAACACGGCAGCCACAAAACAACAGGAAGTCGTAGTCGTGGCGCACAAACGAACGATGTGATGGCACAAAAAGGAAACACGCTCTCAGTTTTCCCCTTTGGTTCTGGAAGTTTGATGAACGTTTTTCTGAAGCAGAAGAAGAAATAAAAGGTTAAATCCCGAAGCGCGGGCTTTGAACTACAAACCCTGCGCGTTTCAAATTGCTCTGGCGGCGCGCCTGCTTCCGTTCGGCGTTGATGCCGCCGTCCTCACATTCAATACTAGAAATCACCGAGAGCGCGAACACTCGGGGGTCGTCATCGGCTAGTTGCCTTTTTCCTGGAATATGTACAGGTTGTTGGTTGTTGCCACGGCGATGATGTTGTCCAGCGGATGCCAGGCAGTGTGGATGATCTTCTTGCTGAAGTCCAGGCTGTCCACGGTGATCTCGTCCTTTTTTCTCTTCCCGCCCGTGCTCACTTTGCGGGGCTTGAGGACCGCCCGCGGCTTGCTGTTCTCCCGGGACGCTTCCAGGGTCACGTCCTGCCGGTAGCCGCGGTCGAACATCCGGAAGAAGTTGTTGTAAGAGCCGGTCATCACCACGCTGCAGACGGATTAGTGGTCAGCGAGAGCACCAGGGAGAACGTAAAACAAAGAAAACGCACTTAGCATTTCATAAATAGCACTTATTAACAGGACTCTTATTGTGAAACTCTGGGAGGAACAGCTTGTGGGAACCACCAGAGGCTTCTCTTTATTATTTTACTGCTTAACTTCGGAAATGTAAAGTTAAACCGACGCCCTTCTCCCACCGAGCAGATAAGCAGCTATTGATAAGAGCCTGCTGGCTTCAGCGACGTTAAACACACACGCACACGCACACGCACACGCACACGCACGCACACGCACACGCACACGCACACGCACACGCACACACACACGCACACACACACACACACACACGCACCTGTCGTTTCCGTTCCAGCAGCACTCGAACTTGTCGAAGATGCAGTCGTTCTCGTAGAGCGAACACAGCTTACTCCTGAGGTACTCGTGGACCTGCAAGCAGGAAGTGATGTCGTTAGAACCGGGAGCCGCGCTGTAAACCCCCCCCCCCCCCGTGACATCCTACGAGACCTGATAGGTCTCCACTGGCCGGGCCTCCATGTTTAGATCCCAGATTTTGACGGACAGGTAGTCGCGGGTCATCATGTAGCGCCCGCTGTGGCTGAACTTGACATCGGAAATGGACGAGATGATTTCGGAGAAGAAGGAACGACTGTTCGGATCCTCCGGCTCCTCAAACACTGGAAAAGGAGATAAACGCCGCGTCAGTTTTAGCAACGCCTGGGTGAACGTAAACACGCCGACTCAGCCGCACGGACTCCAGACGGAGCCGGTCGCCACCGGCAACGGGCTCGCCCTCCATGAACGGACGCGCGCTTACATTTGGCGTGATTGTCGCACAGAGCCGACGCCCTCATGTCGCACAGGCGGACGGTGCCTTTGCTGCTGCTGTAGACGAACGTGTTGCACTGGTTGGGGTGGAACTCGGCCGCCGTGATCACCTCCGTCAGCTCCTCCATGTTCGCCGGCTTGATGTCGACGATATCTGAAGACGCGGGCTTAAGGACAAACTGCCGAACCACGTAGCGGCTTCGAAAAGTTCCCTCGGGAATAAAGGGAAAAGGGAAAATGGCCGAACGGTTCTGAACGGGTCAAATTGCGTTTCGATTTCGACTCGATTCAAATGAAGGAGAGAAATGCCTCAATTTTGTCGCATTTCCTTCGAGAGAGGCGACCGAGACGTTTTGGGGCGAAACTGGGCCACAGGTACAAGGTGACGATCTGGTGAGGACATCTAGTGGTCGGACCAGATATGACATCTAGACACACGGAAGACGAGCTCTGTGGAACATTTAACCTTAAAAAAAAGGGATACTGAAGCTGCGGTCGTTGATCTCCAGGTTCCAGAGGTTAACGCGAAGGTCGTCCGCAGACAGGTAGGTCTCACAGTCGCTGTTTACCGAGATGGAGTTGATGAGGTAGGTGTGAGCGTTGGAAAACACCCGTCTGGGGCTGGCCTCCACCATCAGGTCCATCGGCCTGAAGACCGGCACCTAGGAAGGGGGGGGGGGGGGGGGGGCAGCGGCCGCCGTCACTTCACTCACAGGGAGGAGTTTTCCAGAAAGAAAGGACACGCCCCCACTTCGTTTACAAGGAGGACAGTTTTCCAGAGAGAAGGGACACGCCCCGAACAGATGCTGGTTGTCTGATCGGCACGGCAACAAGCAGCAAGCGCCCACATCCGACGGTTTCGCTGCCGATGCGCCTGACCGGGAGCTCCGGCGTGAGAAGCTATGCTAAACGCGCTCAGCCGCCGGCCGTGGCGTCTCGCCGCTCACCCGCAGCGCCGTGATGGCGTTGAAGTCCCGGCATCGCCCGTCTTCCTCCTTCAGGTTGTAGCCCTCCGGTCTCTTGTCGCGCTCGCTAATCTTCCACAGCTTTACGGTTTTGTCTGCCGGCGAGAAAGGAAGAACAGAGACGGAGGTGACGGCGTCGCCCAGGAGGCGGACGGGGACAGCGGACCGGCGGGGGGGACGGGGACGGGGACCGACCGTTTGTGGACAGCAGGAACTGGGCGGCGTTCTTCTGAGGCAGCCATCGGATCTTGTTGATCTTCTCCTCGATCTCGAGGCTCTTCAGGGAGTCGAACTCCGGCTCGTGGCTCTGGAAGGTGCTGTAGACGTTGTACTCGCCCCGGCACTGCGGCTGAGTCTTACTCTGAGTGGCGACAGGGGTTAGTGCACGCGTTACCACGGAAACAGGCCTTCAGTCAGGCCGCAGCACCCACGTGTGGATCGTGCTTCGTCGCCGGCTCCGACCGTTTGGACATTTAAAGTGACAGTTTCGGCGCCGTCGGGTCGGATCGGACGAGCACAACCTGAAGCACGGCGGCGGCGCCACAGCTCACCTCCGGCTCCTGCTGGAAGATGACGACGCGGCCTCCTTTGTCTCCGGTGGCCAGCAGCTCCCCGGAGTCGTTGAATTCCACAGTGGAAATGATGTCGGCTGTAAATCACAGCGACACGAGACGGACGGTCAGGCGCGCTTAACGGAAAACGTCCGTTCTGAGGGGCGAGACGCCGACAGGGCGTTTCAGGAAACACACACGAACTCACCGGACGGGGCGAAAAAAGGGGGGGCAGCAACAATCGACGCGGCGCTCGACAGATCGAGTCTGAAAGCATCAGACGACCCGACGGGCGTTTGAATCCGAGCCGAAGCAAACGCGTTGCTCAATCGAACAAACGCCGCGACTCAAGGACTTCCGTTTCTTTTCCGTCTTAAGAACGAAACGCTCTCGCCCTGCAGACGCACAGCCTGAAACGCCCCCCCCCCCCCTCCCTTAAACAGACCCAGCGGTCGGACCGGGACGTCCACCTGCTGTACCCAAGGAGACGCGAGTTCCTCTGGGACGCGGCGGCGTGCTGATGGAAAGTGACCCCTGACCTAAACCTTACCTCCACGGACTCGGCTTTAAATCCCGTCGGTCCATGCGGAGCAGAATTACTGCCGGATTGGGATTGGGAAAGATTTATGGCACCAACGTTTAGGGTGTTGTTTAGGTTCCGTCTCCGTTACTGACTAAACGGGGCTAATCATTAAAACTTAATAAGAAATAAAACGCAGGGTTTTATTTCTCCATGCCACTAACTACATCCAACTAACCCCTGCTACTGGTTAACGCTCTGAAACAGATCATAGAACCTCTCAAACAGGAAGTGGTGCATTAAACAGTGGAGGCTAACGTCAAGCTAGCAGCACAGGAGCACACAGAGTAGGAAACTTAGCAGAGGTTCGATGCCCGCGGGCCGGGCGGACTCACCTTCAGCGACGTCGTCATCTATCGCCCCTTTGACTTGAGAGAAGCACCACTGGACCTCGCTGCTCCCACCGCCGGTCCCTGAACGCAGCACAGCCCCAAGTTTTCATCATCACAGACAACTTTCACACGCGTTAGCCTCGAGCTAACTGCTAAGATCAGCAGCATGAGAATGAGACTGTCCGTGACCGGAAGCTATTTGTTTATATGTATTAAAACACATTCACAACAGGAAGTAGTGTAGCGTTAGCACTTTTGTCACGGAGCACTTCACACGGTCACATTTGCTAGCATCCGGTGCTAGCTTGCTGAGTAGCCTTCGCTAGCTAACCACAACAGAGGGACTAACCCGCCATCACCCGTGCGTTAGTTAACTGGTTAGTTAACATTAAACCTCGCTCCGACGCGCTCCACCGCCCTTTCGTTTACCTGCCATGGTGAGCGGACTCGGGCAGAGTCTGTAGCGGGCTCGGGCTCGGGCTCGGGCTCGGGCCCCGGACTCGAGCGGTGCTGCCCCGGGTCGGCAGGGCGGTTCTGAGCGACGAGCAGAGGGAGGAATAACCCTGGGAGTCCCGGTGCCGGTTGATAGAGACGACACGGAACAATTTTCAACCAGAATCCCGTGAAGTGGAAACCCTCACTCTTGAAATGCAGACTTTGAACTCCACTTTGAGATTTCCCTCGCCTCTCCCGTCTCCCAGCGTTACACTTTCAAAATGGCGCAGCTGGGGCGGCGTTCAGGAGCCGGCGGGGAGCGGAGAGGACGCGATTTTAATCCGGTTGATTTCTGAGCCGTCGGCGGCATGTGCCTTTCCCCTGAGACCGCGTGTTTAAACGGATTGTGATACGCCTAAATCTAATTAAAAAGTAAAAATAACTTTCAAACAAGACCACGTTATCCGGTAAACCCCGCCCGTGTGGACTGTGCCTGTGATTGAATCGAACACACAATCCCACGAGCCCCTTTTTTACTATATATAAACACACACACACACACACACACACACACACACACACACACACACACAAAAATGAATGTATTGTTTTATTTATTGGATCTTTTTTTTTTTGCAACAACAACAAAAAGCCACATTTTTCTGTCAGGGGGAAAGAAAGACCAAAACCAGGTCTGAAGTCGGGACATTGCTTTTCCCGGTTTGGGAATCTTATCCCTAAAATACAGGAACATCCTAGAGTTCGGTAAATAAGAACATTTTAAACTGAAATAACAAATGTCTTAAAACTTGATTTTAACTAATGATTGGTCCAGCCTGTGCTTATCAATGAAGAAGTGTCTTCTTTTTAAAAATCATAGACTGATGTGCTTCACAACTAAACAAACTTCTTCTTTTTTTGTTTTATCTCTATTGGCCTTTTTCCAAATCAGCATCCATCGCACACTCGGCTGCACCTTCAACACCGTCGATGCGAGCCGGCCTGTTTAGAGGAGCTTCCAGTGAAGCTGCTCTGCAAAAAGAAACCTGCAGCATTATTTAAAAGTAAACATACAAGCTCTGCTGCAGACTGGAAGTCACATCTGGAAAGCAAACAGGATCATAGCTCCTATAGGAGCAGACACTGATTCATTAGAGGAAAGACCGCAGATCCCAAAGAGCAACTTGTTCACCGACCGATGAGCCCAGAGTCCCTCCAAGAAGTTCTCCCTACTTGCCCACCATGAAATAGGTGGTCCACCTGGCGAGGAGCAAAGCCCCGAACAGCACGGTGTAGCTGAACAGAACGAATTTGAGGACTTCCTTGAATGTCCGGAGGAACCGGATCACCAGGGGGTCCGGCTGGATCGGGCACCCCGTGTTCTCGCCTCCACCCATCCTGCGTGGGAAACACACACACACACAGATCCACAGACGGCACGCTGTCAGAGGAACCGTTTCCTGGGTCGTGTTTGTAAAACGAGGAGAGGCGGCGTCGGCTCAGACCGCTGTTAATAATTGATCTGTAAATTGCACTGAGAGGTTTTAGTATTGATCCGTTGTGTGTGTGGAGCATCTTCAGCGTTCGCCTCTATGCAAAGTTCTGGAGGTTTTCTTTGTGCCGAAATAACAGCCAATCAGAGACGTCCAGCTTTGTGTATGTGCAGTATGTTTGTTCATATTAAATGTGATCCGCTGTGAAGGTTCCGGGAACTTAAAAGTGAACGCGGAGAGGAAACTGGAGGTTCTTACCTCGGTGTTGTCATGGAAACGACGAAGCGGATCTGTGTGCGCGTCCAGCCCTGAAGTCCAGGTCGGAGTGAGCCGCCGAGAACGCACCAAGCCCTCCTGACAGGGGGGGCGGAGCCTAAAGCAATAACTGATCACCCTGATTGATCTATCAAGACGCCCGCTCCTCAAATAGGTTTTTTATTTTATTTTTTTTACTCTTCCAGCTTATCAAGAATTAAGAAAGTGGGCCGAGATAATAAAAATAAAATAATAATTACCCAACCTAAGCCAGGTCTCTGTTCATTGTGCACGGCACGGGAGGGGGCATCGACCCGACACCCTCCCGCTGCAGTTCTCCTCTCCCGGAACAAGCAGCAAATGGCTTCCTAATTCAATCAGTGTCCTGCGCTGTCAAATCACGGGCCGCCGTGGGCCGAGCCGTGCTGGCAGCGCAGGGCCATTACCGGCCGACCGGGAGCCTGTTAGGGCGCTAATTGCTGCTTCAGAGAGCCGGAGCGCTGCTGACCCCGCCCATCACCGAGTACCGGGAGGAAGACCCCGCCCATCACCGAGCACCGGGAGGAACGAGCTCCACAGCAGGAGACGCAGCGACGGCCTGGAGTCATTCTTTCTAAATGTTCCGCCACAGAATAAGATTAATAAATGCGCCTTTAATTATCCGATATATGACGTCATCAAACGTTGCAAGTCGGGCCTTTTTTAATTACACAAAAGACAAAACCTTTCTAAAAAACCTTCTCGCTGCTGATGCAGAGGGTTGGATCCACCTTTCCTTAATCAATGCGCTCATAATTCCCCAGGAAATGTATAAATAATAATTAATAATAATAATAAAACACACATTTGGTGTCTCATCTGCGGTGCAGATTCAGATAATCCACGTCTGCAGGCTCGAGATGCAGATTACAGGTGTTTTCTTTATTGAGCAGCTGCACAGCCTCATAATGGAGGTTCTGTGTGGAGGCGGGGCAACGCACACAGACCACACACCCCCCCCCCCAGTTCGTGGTCGTTCTGCATCAAGACACGCAGTGAAGCAGCAGCAAACAAACAAGACAACATAAATAGAACAAAGCACGATCATAAACAACGCGATGCGTTCAGGGACAGCATCAGAGTCCGTTGCCGTTTAACCGCCGCCGGCTTCAATGGAACACCTGCAGCCGACGCCGTTTGATGTGGACTCAGGGCGCCTGCGACTCCGGCCGGTCCATCAGGGACTTGACCCACGTCGTGCCGTTCATCAGCTTGGTGGTGGCGATGACGTAGTCCGTCCCCCGGTCCTCCGTCTGAGACAGGAAGCGAAGAGCGGCGATTTCTGCGTACGACACCCCGCCCAGGAAGAAGACCAGCGTGGTCCGGTTCTCGCCCTGCTGGCCTGCGACACAGTTTCAAACGCGTCAGGTCAGATATTCCTGCTTTCGGGAACGCCGGCCGCACAAAGCAGATCCAGCGCCTTCTACTGAGGCCCCTCCCCCTTTCTATTATCACCTTCTACAAGCCGCCGTTGAGGCTAGCATGTACAAACAAGCCCCGTAGTTCTAATTAGCACATTTCAAATCGAGGGTGTAAATCCCAACGGATTCTGTTCAGTTTTCACGCCTCCCGGCGCCAACGCCAAACATGGCGGCCGGCGCCGATGGTCGCAGCACGTTCTTATCCGGCCCTTCTCGTCGACACAGACGCCACAAACACCGACGGGGCGTCGCCATCAATCTGCTGCCGGACAGAAACAAAGCCCGGCTCTTATCTCGCCGCAAACAGACGGGCGGTCGTCGACGCCAGGCCGGGAGGGGGGTGGGGGGGGGGCAAACGGGGGCTCTTACGTTTCTTATGAAGCCCTGCGGGAAGCTGCTGCCTCTCCTCAAAGTGCGGACCCGGAAGCATCTTTAGCACCTCCTCGATGCTGCGCCATCCCGGCCAGGCCAGGATCTGCGTCAGCCGGACGCTGAGCGGCGCGTAGCCGCTGTACACGTAGGAGATGTCGTTGGGGTTCTGGGGGGGCAAACAGAAACGGGGCCGCCGTCAGGACGGGGGTTCGTTCCTCGAGGCGTCCCCTTTCCCCCCCCCCCCGGACCTCAGACCTGCTCGTTGGCGTCCTCCATCCACAGCTTAAGGGTCTTCCTGATGGTGGGATAGTTATTCCTGGAGGTCGCCTGCGGCTTCAGAAGCCCCGCCTTCTCCAGGTTGCTCAGCGTTAGCATGTGCTCGTAGCCGTAGGTCTGCGACGGAAGACGAGAGGACGGAGACGGGACGTCTTTAACGAAACCTTTCTGACGCATATGCAGAAAAATATTTCGCATTTTACCGCCTCGGCGCGTGGAAACGGTCGCCCGCTCCGCCCCGCTTTGCCCCCCCCCCCCCGCCCGTACCTGGAGGACCTCCCTCTTGTAGAAGTCCAGCACCTTCTGCTTCAGGCCGTTGTTG
This sequence comes from Brachionichthys hirsutus, assembly GCF_040956055.1. NCBI lineage: Eukaryota > Metazoa > Chordata > Actinopteri > Lophiiformes > Brachionichthyidae > Brachionichthys > Brachionichthys hirsutus. Next base: position 15,144,056 of record NC_090900.1, on the reverse strand, counting down.
CACACCGACTGCATGCACACCAGACGTAGAACCTTGATCAGGGGATCCTTCTGGGCGATGGCGTCTTCGATGTGCGCGTTCACCTGGGTCGCCAAGCAGAGCGGGTCAGAACACGCCGCCGCCGCTTCAGCGGCGAACGCATATTTGTGCGTGAACGGGTTCTGGACGACCTTGTCCGTGTCGACTCCCGTCATGAACTCCTGCTCCACCGTCAGATTGTCGAAGAAGGCCTCGGACGCTGAAACGAGACGTCAGGAAAGAAAACGACGTTAAAACGGGAACGAAAGAGAACGGAAGAGAACGGAAAAGGTTTGGGAGCCTGATCTGGTGGGCTGGTTGCTTTTCAGAGTAAAGGTCGTGGTTTTAAAAACAGCCCAGGTTGGCTGGTTGCTTTTCAAAGTAAAGGTCGTGGTTTTAAAAACAGCCCAGGTCGGCTGGTTGCTTTTCAAAGTAAAGGTCGCATGCATGGTTTTAGAAACAGCCCAGGTGGGCTGGTTGCTTTTCAAAGTAAAGGTCGCATGCGTGGTTTTAAAAACAGCCGACGGGCTTTAAATCACAGTTGTGGGACATCGTGGATAGAATCGCGAGACAGAACCGGTTCCGGCGAGGAGGCGGGACTTCCGTACGCACTGGTGATGTCCTTGATGAGCTCCGCGATGGACGTGTGGTTCGCCAGCGAACTCCTCGCCGCCTGCATGTGAGGCAGCTGAGACACAAACTGCTTGATCTCCCCCACGGTTTTGGCGTTGTGGCGTTCCTGAAAAACATCACCTGCTCTGTAAAAAAAAACCCACAGCGGCCCGCTCCCCCCCCCCCCCCCCCCCCCCCGGTTCGGAGGTTCACAACCCCCCCCCAATGAGATTACAATCCGGCCGGCTGAGAGCGATCGAACGTCTCAAAGGCGGCGGCGGCGACCGACCTCGAAAGCGGCCGAAATGATCTTGGCCTTCTTGCTGAGCGCCGCTCCCACGGCGTTGAAGTTCTTGTCCCGGATCTCGGCGTAAAGTTCCTCCGCCGAGTTGAGCTGCAGCTTCTTGGGCTCCGTGGGCAGATCTTTGCTCGCCTCGCCCGGCTTCTTCTGGGCGAACTTCTCCGGCGGCAGCTTGACGTAGCCTGAAGGAGAGAAACGAGGCTCAATCCAAGCCCCTCCCCCCCCGGCCGCCGCCGCCGGCGTCAACGCGAGCGACGCCACCCACCGTTGGTGATCCCGTAGATCTCGTCGACCAGGCCCTCGTAGGTGAGCTGCGTGGCCAGCGGTGTGAGCAGGTCCACGTTGCGGTCCAGGAGCAGCAGCGAGTCGAACACGGGCAGGATCTGGTTCTGGCTGCCGGCGAACTCCCTCTTCATCCTCAGCATCATGTTGGCAACGTGCTGGGGGCAAAATCACCGCTGGAGAGTCATTTCAAAACAACCAAAACGCCAAAATGGACGCCGCCTGGCGCCGGACTCACCCGTGCGCATTCCCCTTTGCCGTAGATCTGAGGGATGGTGCCGTAGAGCGCCTGCAGCGTCATGAGGCCTTTGGCCGTGTGGTAGAGGCTCGTCTGGTCGTTCTCCAGGTAGCACTCCTGGAAGGAGACAAACAGGAAGCCGGGCCGTCAGAGGCGGTCGCTCGCCGAACGCGCCCCGAACGCTCCCCGAACGCTCCCCGAACGTGCCCGGAACGCTCCCGGAACGCTCCCGGAACGCTCCCTGAACGCACCCCGAACCCTCTCCGAACGCACCCGAACACCCCGAACCCTCTCCGAACGCACCCCGAACGCACCCCGAACGCACCCCGAACGCTCCCCGAACGCACCCCGAACGCACCCCGAACGCTCCCCGAACGCTCCCCGAACGCACCCCGAACGCACCCCGAACACCCCGAACGCACCCCGAACCCTCTCCGAACGCACCCCGAACGCACCCCGAACGCACCCCGAACGCTCCCTGAACGCACCCCGAACGCACCCCGAACGCTCCCCGAACGCACCCCGAACGCACCCCGAACGCACCCCGAACGCACCCCGAACGCACCCCGAACGCACCCCGAACGCACCCCGAACGCACCCCGAACGCACCCCGAACGCACCCCGAACGCACCCCGAAAGCACCCCGAACGCACCCCGAACGCACCCCGAACGCACCCTGAACGCACTCTCGTACTCCATGGACAGCAGGTCGCCGTCGAAGGGGATCAGGTCCAGGATGTACTCGTCCATGTTGACGAAGGAGCCCAGCACGCCACGCTCCTTCAGCCGCTGCTCGCACAGCAGGCTCCGGCGCGGCACGAACAGGATGTGGAAGTCTCGCGCCGGATGCATCTTGTCCTCGCTGAAAGGCAAGACGGCGCGGGTGAGGAAGCGTTGGGTGGCTGTTTCCACGGAGACGCTTAAGAGGACAGACCTGTACACGTTCTCGGCGATGACGTCCATCAGCTCCAGCCGGGGACGCACGAAGAAGATGATGTTTTTGACGTCGGCGGGCGGGAGCCTGCCGCTTTTGAGCGTGAACATCTTTTCAACTTCATGTTCCTTCAAACACAGTAAATGGTCGCTACACCTGAACCGTGACGTCAGACACGTCGTCATCCGAAGCCGGAAGCGGAAGCACTTACCTTTAATAGGGAATACTGAGCAATGAGCCCGAACGGCCCGGTCAGATATTCATCCCAGACAATGGCCTGGGGGAGGAAAGCAGACATGAAGTCACGTGTTCCATGCAATTACGCACAAACGCGTCACCGCTAGCTGGATTAGCTGCAAGCTAACGGTCCCAAATGACGCACCCAATCTTCGAGGCGCTTCCTGATCTATCACTACGATCAGCTGTAATAGTGTAAACGTGAATGGCGGGTCGACTAGTGACAGCTCGCTGAGGCGGAAGCGACAAACATCGCTCAGACGCGGATAACTTCGGCTGTTTCCGCCTCGTTTCTTCAATGGCTGCCTTCTTTACCTTGCTTCCCGCGCACTTATCCAGAAACTGTCGAAGATCTTTCCGCGCTGCTTCTCTCAGGATGTTTAAATTGACTCTGCCGTACGATAAATGAGCGGCCATCTTTCTTTGTTTACCAGCGAAACACCGGTCAGGTGACCGCGGCGGCGGCGATCTTCAGTCACGTGACCGAAGAGGTTTGCGACGTCAAGATGGTTCACGCCATGATTTTACACTGAAAGCTCATTTCTTCCTGCACACGAACGCCCGGTTCGTTTGTCAGAACAAATTACATGAATGTATTTAAATGAGTCAGATAATAAATAGTAAATAGCTCGCTAACAGGATTAGCTATCCATCTTTGTTTCGCTGAAGCAGCCGGTGGTGTTGCGCATGCGTGTGACGCGTTCCTTATTTAACGTCATTTAAGTAAATTGTGAAGAAATAATGCTGTTCATACGTACATTATACATGTATATTGTGTATTAACTCATGTTTTACATGTATGTGCACAACTGGTGTCGAATACTGACTCATTTGTAGCCTTCTATATGCGGGGAACGAATACGGAAGTACGTTGGGATTATCCTCTTTCCCT
>NC_090900.1:15104810-15140442 GCF_040956055.1 Brachionichthys hirsutus | reverse complement strand
ACATTAAATTCTTGCTGCAAATCAATTTGCCATTCAATTTGCATTTTTTTGGTCGTGTTTTCGGTTACCGTCATATTCTAAGAGTCCACGGTTACGGAGACAAAGAATAAATCACCAAATAAAAGGCAGAACGACCTAAAACGAGTTGTAACTCGATTCGGTTGACAAACGTTCAGCCACAATAAGATTTTCTTGAGATGTGCATTTTTAAATAATATCAATTAAATTTCATAGACTTCTCAACACGGCTGCGTGGATGATGAGACGATTTAGTGCGCTCTTATGCAGATCCAGGGGTTTCCTTCCCGGGGTACCAAGGGCTTTCCATCCTCCCTCCACGCACGACAGAAGGCGCGTTCCCACGCATTGTGGAGGTCCGCCGTGCCTCTAGGAATAGATTACTCCTGTCGGTGACGGGCACCGTGCATGCGCAGTGACTGACTCTCCCGTCGGATTGGAGCGCTGCACAGAAACATAGTGCGCATCATTCCCGGGCAGAGAGCAGAGAGGAGAGCAGCGCTGGGATCAGGTAAGGCTGTTCTGGGTCGCATCCCGTTCACACTGCGTGGATGCGGAACTATCCTCCACACCAGATGTGTCTTATTCCATTTGCCTCTGTTTGGTGGAGCCATTTGGATGAGAAAGAACATCTGTGCATGGATGCGCGGTGCGGCTGCTGATTAAACGCACGCGCGTGTCCAGCTGGATGACGGAAGCGCAGACCGCGTCCTTTGTTTTACCTGAAACGCGTCCCGCTGAGAAACGTCTCCCGTGACGCGCGAATGTAACGAAGCTCGTCTGATCATCTCTCAATCGTTGCATTGATTGATTTCTACCGCGCCACGCTTTTGTTATTGTCTTGCGTTATACTTGGTGAATGACACGGTATACGCGTGTACGCGCTGCTGCGGCCGCGCGTCGTGGATGCGTCCCTCGTTGCAGACCTGATAGCGTGCGAGGAAACAGACCTGGCAGGTCATGAGGGAGGGAGATTGTGTATAGTTGCGGTCCCATGGGCGTTGCTGCGGGGTTTTCGGAGGGGGTTGATGTGTGTGTGTGTGGGGGGGGGCTGACTCCTACTTGTTGGGGATAACGCCTCACCCTGCATCCATGTGTCATCAGGCTCATTGGACCCAAAACCGGTTCAACATGGGAGGAGGACAGCGAAAAAGAAGCTGCCGCTCGGTTCCTCCGTCTCCAGGTCCTTCGATAGACCGGAATCATGGGGGGGGGGGTTCAATGGAGGCATCATTTTAAAACAAAGAGCCCAAAAAAAGGGGATTCATGTTTGGTGGAAAAAGACGGAGGAAGTGCTCAGCACACAACCTGCATTATTTAACGCAGACGGACGCAAGACGACTTTACCCATAATCCCCTGCTTTCAGCCTGCTCTCTCTCTAACCACCTTTTTAACGACTGCAGCCCCCCCCCCCCCCACCCCCGACTTGTTCTGCATGAGCTTTGATATTTGGCACAGGTACAGACTGGTGGACGCTTTTAATCATCCTGATTCTCATCTTGCCGTTGCCATGGCCACGGTTGGGAAAGGTGCATGACTCCACGCTCCTCGGCGCTCCTCGGAGCGCGGAACCAACGTCACACGTCACGCTCCAAATATCCGCTCTGGAGCATATTTCTCACTTTGCTGGGAGACATCTTGTTTTTTTTTTTTCACCATCAGGAGGGCGTGGCCTCATCTTCATGTCCTCATCAGAGGAGGGGGGGGGGGTGCGGATTTAGATAGAATTAACACGGCCTTTAAGCAAAGTTCCCCCAAGAGAACCCGAGGGAGGTAAAATCCCAAACAGGACCCGCCTTTGGTTGAATCTAGAGACCCTTCCAGACTCTGGTGCGCTTGTTTTAGGAACGTCCCAGAAGCCCAGAGTGACGTCTCCGTGAACAAACTTTGCATTCAAGTCAGGTCAAAGCTTATTTTTAGTCTTGCTGTGGATCCGAGCAGAACAAGCTCTCGTTTGCCAATGGAGATCTCCTAATAAACCCCCCCGGTGGGGTGGGGGGGTGGGGGTCAGTATCCAGTCGTAGCCGTCACACTGAGGGATCAATAAGAAATCAGACATCTTTGTTTATAGGCAAAGCGCTTCTCTCAGAGTATCTTCACGACCGAGCTTAACGGGTCAGATTTACCGCTCTTCTCTGCTCGTTCCTGTTCTCCAGAGATAAGATTGGAGGAAATTGATGGAACATGACTGGCCGGTGCTCCAGCAGCCGGTTCTGGAAGTCCCAGAACCTTTCCTCCGGGGAATTCAGGGATGAATCACCGTCAGCCGAGTAAATTCAAGACTTGCTGCAGGCCGGGGGGGGGGGGGGGGGGGGGATGAAGAGAGTTCTCCGTGTCCCGACAGAGTTACGTCATCGCTGATTGCTGGACGGAACCGGAGACACGGTCCGGTTTGCTCTCCAGGAGGCCGTCGTTTTGTGGACTTGAACGCTGCGTCTCTCTTCTATTCGAGAGGTGAAGCGTCCTTGCAGATGAAAGGCCCCCCCGAGACGGCCCCCGCCAGCGCTGCTGTCTGGCTGTAGACATGGACGACTTGTCCTACGCAGCGGTCCGGAGACGCCTAACAGACACCCCGACCAGGCCCAGAAACAGAGTTCTGTACTTTCCCAATCCTTCCTAATCCTCTCTGGACTTTTCCTCCCCAGATGTTTTGTTCCGTACGGATGAATGCATTGCGGGGGGAGGGGAGGGGGGGGCTGTAAATAATTAAGAAATGCTGAGTGATGTTTTTCTCCTGCAGCGGACGGCGTCTTGGTGCAGTGCTTTACGGTCCAGGTCCAGGTCCGGGTGCAGGCCCAGGTCCGGGTTCGGTTCCGGGTCCAGGTCAGGGTTAAGGTCCGGTTCCAGGTCCAGGTCCAGGCCCGGGTCCAGGTCCGGTTCCAGGTCCATGTCCGGGTCAAGGTCAGGTTCCAGGTCCAGTTCCGGGCCCGGGCCCAGGTCCAGTCCCGGGTCCAGGCCCGGGTCCAGTCCACGGTCCGGTTCTGGTTCCGGGTTTGGTCCGGTTACAGGTCTGGTTCCGGGAGAGAGTCTGGGTCCAGGCCTGGGCCCGGTTCCGGTTCCAGGCTCAGGTCCGGTTCCAGGTCCGGGCCCGGTTCTAAGCCCGGTTCTGGGTCCGAGTCCGGTTCCAAGCCCAGACCCAGCTGTTGCGCTGGCATCTCTAGTCCTTTGCAGCGCGTTGATGGAGTTGTGCCGTCTAACTGGAAGTGGGCGGCGACCTCACGTTTTTCTTTTATCCTCTCTAAGTGCTGATCGGGCCCATCGGGGGGGGGGGGGGGGGGGGGGGGCGTGCCGTTGGCCTGGGGCTGATGGGAAATGATTGGCTGGCGGCATTAAGGCCATCGCACAGCAGCTATCGAATGAGGATGAAGCTCGTAAAGGTGGATAAATGTTCATGGGGATTCGGGACTGACGGGTTGCTTGTGATGACCCCGCCTCCTGCCCAAGGTCAACCAGGATAGGCTCCACCCCCTCCGCGACCCTTCACGTGCCAAGCTGCTTCAGAAAGTAGCTGAAACATAACAGGAAATAAAAAACTAGAAAGAGTAAATGAAACTGACTTACAGGCAGCAAAACGCCCCCCCCCCCCCCCCCCAAAAAAAACCCGTTGGAGTGGAGTATCCATGTTAGCTCACTCCATCGAAGCCCCGCAGCCTCCTCCTCCTCCTCCTCCTCCTCAGCATCTTGAATGGAGTCGTCTCTGCAGCAGTGACTCATAAACCGGCTCCTGAAAACCACGTAGCGATCGTTCTGTTCACCTCCGGGCATCCAAGGAGAACGGGAGGGGGGGGATGGCGTCGTCGAGCCTTTGTGACATTTCTCCTCGCCCGAGTCGTCGTAAAACGGGAGGGAGGGGCCTAAAAGATGAAGCGAAGCGTCACAGATGAGTCGCTTTTGTGGCCTCACCTCACCGAGGATGAGAGTCGTGGGGGAGGGGGGGGGTCACGCGGAGGGTCAACAGGCCACTCTGGTGGAGCCCCCCCCTATAATCAGCTCGTTCTGACTGTGCCCCTGAAACCCCCCCCCCCCCCCCGCTGCACTCCTCTTTGTCTGAAGCCGCCGAACCGATGCTGACGGCTCGTTATGAGAAAAGCGACGGTTTCATGAATGCTAATTGGTTCGCTGCCGGCGTCCATTTCGGTGATGCGGTAAAAGCCATCCCGGCACCGGAGAGCTCTGGCGGGGCCCCCTCCCATCTGTCTCCCTCCCTCCCTCCACCTCCCCGAGACATTTGTGGGATTATTCGTTCCGGCGGGCGAAGGAAGGAGGGCGGGCCTCGGCCTCCTCCTCATCACTCCTGCTATATAGAGCCGCCTGCTCCTTTTGATAAGTGCTGAGTCATGAACCGGAGGGCTTTCACTTACAGCTCCTTAATAACTACCCTCTCCGGTCGGGAGGTCACGTGACCCACTCGGGAGGGTTGGGTCGGTCGCTCCAGCATCATTCGAGTTTGGATTCCACGGCTCTGCTGAGCGTGTGGCGCCGCAACACGCCTGTGGAAACGGGCTCAGATGAAACGGGCGTGGGAATCAGCCAGGACGCGGGGCCGCACGCCGGCCAGCCATTCCGTGTCCTCAGCGTCTTGTCTTCCCAAAAGAAGTCCTTTTGACTTTTCCAGAATCCCGTCCAGATGATAAAGTGGTCATCTCATTCGGCATCCATCCGATGCTTATGGCGCTGAGTAATGCAAAGCCCCCCCCCCGCTTCCATGCTTGGTTGAGCCCTACGTCACCCGAGGAGCAATAAAGGAAGTGCATGTGGTGACTGGGGAAGATTTCAGCTCAGCAGTGCTCATAAATCCGTCCTGCCGGATGAGGGAGCGGCCGCGGCGGCGGCGTGGACGGGAGTCAGAATCTACTCAACAGAACCGTTATCGCCCACCTAAATAAAGCTCTCTCTCTCTTCAGGCCGCCGGCGGCGTTCCTCTGCTTTCTTCTCCAGACTGACGGCGCAGCATGACGGACGCGGTGGATGAGCGGCGGCTCGGATCGTTGGGTGTCCAACGACCGGCAGAGGACCGGCCACACAAGGTGAGTCTGGTTATCTCGGCAAATTCTGTGCCGGTTCTGCTTCTCTAAAAGTGGACCGACCCCCCTGCTGTGCTCTCCCCCCTTTCCCCCGCACCCCTCTGATCGGTCCACAGCGAGAAAGAGCCGTAAGTATAGACAGCGCAGATCGACGCAACATCTTCCTGCCTCTCATCCGAACCTCACCTGAAGCGCGCGTTTGGCCCGACAGGGTCGACTGGGCCGCGCAGCCGGGCTCCGGTTCTGCTCCGGACCTGACGGATGAGGAGAAGGAGATCATAAACAACGTGATCACTCGCGCCGAGAAGATGGAGGCCATGGAGCAGGAGAGGATCGGGTGAGCGCCGCCGCCGCCGGCTCCGATAGTCGCGTGTCGTGGAAGCGGCTCATCCTGCCCCCCCCCCCCCCCCCCGCAGGCGCTTGATAAACCGTCTGGATGACATGAAGAAGACGGTGTGTGGGGACGGGATGTCCCGCTGTTTGCTGTGTGGGGAGACGCTGGGCTCACCGGGGGTCAGCTCAGTGGTGTGTGAGGACTGCAAAAAGGTGAGGCGGGGGGGGGCGTCGTCGGAGACGCAGCAGCTCAACGCTACTTCCTGTTTCCGTGCAGAACATGTGCACCAAGTGCGGAACGCAGTGCGGCAGTCGGCCGCGCGCCGTTTGGCTATGCAAGATCTGCAGGGAGCAGCGGGAGGTGAGTCGTTCTCATCCGTGGGCAACAAGAAAACTGTTCTGGAAATGACCTTTGACCCCCCCCTCAGGTGTGGAAGCGGTCCGGCGCCTGGTTCTTCAAAGGCTTTCCAAAGCAGTTCCTGCCGTCGCCCATGGCGCTATCTAAACCAAAAGAGTCGGGTGCGCCGGCGGAGCCCCAGGGGCCACCGCCGCCGCCCTCCCAGCCCAAGGAGCCGGCGGCCCACCCGCCAGCACCAGGTACGGTGTGCTACAAATTTAAGCTCCTCCCACTGAGCGTTAGGCCTCAACAATCTTTCCCATCCCTAAACCAGACATTTTGTTTAAAAAGCATCCTTCTTGTGTTATAATGCAAAGCTAATGCAAGGGAGGATAATTAGCACAAAAAAAAAGAGCACGCTAATTAGCCTAATTAGCATGACGACAAATGGGCAGAGAGCCCATAATCTGATCATCACCGCTGATCAATCACCAGAAGCTGAAAGAAGATTAACTTCCTGCTTAATCAGTGGGCGTGGCCCTGTGAGAACCCGCCCACTGCATTCCTGCCGAAACGTCACATCACAGCAGCCAACCATGGTTTTTATGATCAGCGGAGTCAAACCGAACGGCAAGGAGGCGTTCATTTATTTTAACTTCAGCACCTCCTCAGTGTCGTCTGATCTGCTCCTCCTTCAACCTCCCGCTTCCATTCCAAACCCAAACCATCAAACCTTTGATCTGCCTCCCAATTTGGCAGCATCCCACCCCCCCCCCCTCCCCCGCCTGCAGAGGGGAGCGGGGCGTGGCGTTCAATTAAGCTGCGAGATGGAGTGCGTTGTGACCCGGGAGGGGCCTCTTGGAGCTTCCGGCGTGATGGGCCCGGTTATTTCATTTCACACTTTTAATGGGATTACCTGAGCGCCCCCCCCCCCCCGGAGGTGGCGGACTGCCACGGCAGACAAGCAGCTGCTCCGTTGTGATGTATGTAGGTCAAAGCCTGCGGCTGCAAACGTATCCGCAGAGACTCTAAGATTAGCCTCGGCGTTCGCGCGTGCGTTTTATTCCGCTATGCTCTTTATTTTTTAGGACCAGAGCCAAAGGTCCGCGCTGGCTACCCCCCGTGGCACCCAAGCCATCAGTGGGACGCATGGCCACGGGCGGGGCCGGGCCTGAAGATGCAGGACAGGGCAGCCCGGCGGTGATGAAGAAGAAGGTTCCCGTCCAGAGCGCCAGACCTCAGCCCGCCGCCTCGGCCTCGCTGGCCCAGCAGGGTGAGGGTCTGCCGGGGGGGGGTCCCTGACGGTGGAATCACAGACTGAATGTGACCTTTTGTCCAGGAGAAGGAGGCGGTTATTCTTCCGGTCCTCCCGAGCAGAGAGCGCCTCCTGCAGCGAGAGAGGAGCGGAGGCAGCCCGCCGCTCACAGCGCTCCTCCTGCCCGACAGCAGCCCCCCCCCGCAGAGGAGGAGGAGGATGCCAACGACTACGACTCGGATGAATCCAGTGAGTGCGCGCCGCCTCTGAGAGCGGCGGCCCCGGTTTAGCATCTCCTCGCGTTCAGGTTGCCCCTGGCGACCGCGGCGTCTGGCGTCGCCGCTTTTCTCCTGCACGCCGGTAATAATTCACATCGCCCGTTCAGCCGGGGCAGAAAATGACAAGCGATAAGCCTCGTTTGTCATCCAGGCATAATAATCGATGCCCGAGAAACGAGGACGCGAATCAGAATCCTTAAATCAATATTGATAGATAAGCTCTGTGATTGTGGGTTTCATCGCGAGGCCCGTTCTAATCAGGAGGCTGGGGCGGGGCCACGCCGTTTACGCTCGCGCCTGCAGCATCAGACGGCGGGGGGGGGGGGGGTTAATTTATTTTACTGAGGTCCGGGAATACAGAGCTGTGCAAATATGCGACGGGGCCGACGGAATCCAGATTCCCTCCGTGTTCAGCCCAGTTCCCCGAGTTGGGATTGAAAATGTGAGAAATGGGAACGTTAAAATCAGGACAGACTTTCGTTGGGAGTTATTTCATCCATTAACATGCATTCTTTTCCAGGGCTGTGTGAACGCAGAACTCTGATCTTTTGATAAAAAAAACGATTTGATTCACTTTCACGTCACCTTCGATCCGATCGGTTAGGAAGCGTTGGATCCCGGAAAACAGTTTCCTCCTCGTTGGGAATGGGAACCGTCACAAATAAACCGGATATCGCGTCGAGTCGGATCGTCGTTAACTCCAGCTGGATCACAAAGCGATTTAGTTTGGTCAGACATTAGCATGGCGCCACGTGCTAATAGGCTAACGTGGTTAAGAGCGAAGCTGAAGGTGACCCCTGCACAGAATTTTTTTTAGCTTCTTTTCTTCCTTCTTTTTCTGGTTTATATTCTAATCCACTGCTATAAAAAAAAAAAAAAAAGGGTGCCGGGAATGTTTCACGAATGAAGGTCGGGATGTAGATTTCTCCGTCTGATCGGCTCTGCCTCTCATCCTGGCGTCGTTTAAATCCTTTCCTTTTATTTCGACTCTTCATTTTGACGGCAGCAGACCCGTCGTCTAACCTAATCTCTGCTTTCAGCCACTCTGGGCTCTCTGGAGTTCACGCTGCACTACGACCAGGAGAGCAACAGCCTCCACTGCGGGATCCTCAGAGGAAGGTACACCCCCCCCCCCACACACACACACACACATACACACCTACCCACACACACCACACCGAGGACAATTACAACCAAGTGGTTCACGCTAAAAAGCTCCTGAATGGCACTTTAGCTGAATTGCTCTCCACTGTGCATGATGATGCTGATGATGCTGATGATGATGATGATGATGATGATGATGATGATGATGATGATGCCGATGATGATGATGATGCGATGCTTCCACTCAGGGTTTAAAGCCCATGGATTCCAACGGATTGGCGGATCCGTATGTGAAGCTTCACCTGCTTCCGGGAGCCAGTAAGGTAAAAGACTGCACCTTACTTTATGTTTTAAAGAGAAGCCTTTTCCCCCTTAGCTCAAGCCTGACACCTGGTGGCGGGGAGGATGTATTACGCGAAGTAAAAGCGCATTCAAGCCGCCGCGTTTTCAGTGCAGGAGAAGCAAATCTCATTCGATCTCGTGGCTTTCATTTTCTAAAAGTCCAACAAGCTGCGCACGAAGACGCTGAGAAACACCCGCAACCCCGCGTGGAGTGAGACGCTCACCTACCACGGCCTGACGGACGAGGACATGCAGCGCAAGACCCTCAGGTGCGTGCCAAACGCTACCTGGCCCTCCGATGAGGCGTCGCAGGTTCCCATGGTTACGCCTCTCCTCTGGTGTCCCCCCCCGGCAGGCTGTCGGTCTGCGACGAAGACAAGTTCGGACACAACGAGTTCATCGGGGAGACTCGAGTGGCGCTGAAGAAGCTGAAGATGAACCAGAAGAAGCATTTCAACGTGTGCCTGGAGAGAGTCGTTCCGGTGAGTCCGAACTCGGGTCCGTTCCGCTCGCCAGAATCTCTGGCTTGACCCCGCTGTCGTTTGATTCCACCTCGCAGACCAAGAAGACGGCGACGGCCGGCGGCACCAGAGGCATCGCGCTCTACGAAGACGAGGCAATTACTGAAGCGTCACAAAGAATCTCACCTTGAATCCGATTAAATAATGACCCCGCCCCTCCCCCTTTCTCTGTCTTAGCCAGGGAAGGATGGCGGCGACGCGGAGGAGCGTGGCCGCATCCTGATGTCGCTCATGTACAGCTCCCAGATCAACCGTCTCATCGTGGGCGTGGTCCGCTGCGTTCACCTGGCCGCCATGGACGCCAACGGCTACTCGGACCCATACGTGAAAATGTAGGCGTTGCGAGACGGGCGCTTTATCGGCTGCGAGCGTGAGAGCGGGATAAAGGGAATAAACATCTGTCTTCCAGATGTCTGAAACCGGACATGGGGAAGAAGGGCAAGTGCAAAACGCAAATCAAGAAGAGGACCTTGAACCCGGAGTTTAACGAGGTGCGGGGGCGAGCGAGGACGGAGTCGCTGCTTTTCTGTTCTTCGGTGAGATAACGTCTTCCTCTTTTCAGGAATTCAGCTACGACATCAAACACAGCGAGCTGGCCAAGAAGTCTTTAGACGTCTTTAGACGTCTCCGTGTGGGACTACGACATCGGGAAGTCCAACGACTACATCGGTAAGTATTTGGGCCTCGCTTCGATTTAAAGGAATCCTCACCTTGCTATCTCACCTGCCTCTTTACCCCCCGGTCCTGACAGGTGGGTGTCAGCTGGGCATCACCGCCAAAGGGGAGCGGCTGAAGCACTGGTACGAGTGTCTGAAGAACAAGGACAAGAAGATCGAGCGCTGGCACACCCTGTATAACGACAGTCACGACGCCAGCGATTAACCACGCCCCCACGCCCCCCCCGCCCCCCCCCATGCCTCCTACAGCATGAGCTGAATCTCCTTACTGTTTGAATGCACTTCCCTCTCACTTCCTGTCCCTCCCCCTTTTTATGTAATATATCTCTCCGCCTCCGGGACGAATGGCGTCCGAGTCAAGCATCCGCACGAGGAGAAAAGCAATATGTGTCATAGCGCGGCGCTGTTGCCTCGCAACAAGGTCGCAGGTTCGAATCCGACTGCGGGGGGGCTTTCTGTGAGGATGTTCTCCCCATGTCTGCGTGGGTTCTCCCCGGGTTCTCCGCCCCCCCACCACGTAAACATAACAAATTTGGTGAATTGGTTAAACTAATGAGTGCGAGTGAATGTGTGGCCCCGCGGTGAACTGGCGGCTTGTCCAGGGTGTAACCCCGCCTCTCGCCCTACCTGGGATAGGCTCCAGCAACACCCCCCCCCCGATTACGGATAAAGTGGTCATGAAAATGACTTGAGATCCGTCCATCGATGCACCCCTCACAGTAAACTCCCCCCATGATGCCGCCATCGTGTCCCGTTGACGCCGACGCCGACGCCGACGCCAAGTGTTAGCGTGACGCGCCACAAATCTGCACCTCCTTCGGCTCGCCGCCGTCCCGGACCCCGATGTGTTCAAAAATATATACCCACGAAGGAAATGTTTACACGGTGACGCGCACACACCGCTCAGGTTCGGATAGGCGTCCGGCACACAGGTGAGTCACCAGGTGAACCCAGGCTGCTGAGGATAGCACACCCTGCAGACGCCGAACGCACACGCGTGCACGCGGGTCCCGCCACGAGGATGTGCATGCACGTTGCTTGTGTTGGCCCCCCCCCCAGTGCACCCTTTCTTCGCACAAGGCGGGACTCTCTCTCTCTCTGCCACGCCCCGATCGTTCCACGCTTGAGCGCGTCTGTTTAATAATCCACGGCCAAAAAAAAAAAGGGCAAGAAACACGGAAAGCACACGTCACCAAGTGGGAACGCCCCTATTTCTACAACCGCTAATTATAAAGAGGGAAAAACAAAAAGTCCTATGCATGAAATGTCTTGTGGGACAAGATATATATAAAAATCTACTTTGTAAGAAATGAATACTACTGTAATGTTTACACTTCTCTCCCATAACATTCCGGTTAATACTTTATATACAAGAGGCCATATTCTGCATGACTGGTAACGATGTGGTGACGTCATCTTTAACTGCATCCACGGGATAGGCTGGTGATAACCTGAGCACACGATGAGCGCGTCGCTGTACATACACATCCAGTGTCTCGCTCCCCGCACGTCACGCGGTGACCGCTGCGCCAGCTCTCTCCTCGGTAGTCCTCCTCTCTGAGCCGTAGTGGAATGTTTCTCTCTGTGTCTGTGTGTACATAGATAGTGCATGCGCCGGGCACCGGGAACCGGGAACATGTATGTTTGCAAACGACTATTGCATGTGAAGATTTTGCAGCGAGTTTACAAAAGGTCAATAAAAAGTGCAATGAAAACGGCGGAGCTTCGTGTGTGCGTGCGCGGATTTATTGGATGCGAGATGAGCGCATGGAAATGAATGATGATGATGATGAATATATGTATTAGATAGAATGTTAGAGTACAAGTACAGTCACACAGTAGCATGTATTACAGTACAAATAAGGTCAAACATCCTCTCTAAGAGGAGCATTTCAAAAAAGTCCTTCGTACATAAATCATCGACATTTAACAATACAAATAAAAATAAAACCAATATTCAATAACTCAATTGATGCAAAGTAACATTAGAAAACTAAAACGATTTTACACCACCGATGCACACTAACAATAAATCTAAAATAATGAATGAATGACTTTTATTGTAAAACGAATGCTCTGGCTTAAAAGTGAAGTTTGGATTTAAACAGTTATTTTCATTGTGCGTCACCTTCGCGTGTCCAGACATGCAGGTAGCTTTTCATCCTTAATCCAGACGGTTACGCGCGGCGCCTTTTACGCGGGAGTGAGGAAGCTGGTGTCATATGAGTCACGCGCCGGGGACTGCGGGTCGCCCACTTTGCATTCACGTGGAGAATCGTACGACACGCAGGAACCCGTCAGTGTGAAGCGTGTCAGATTTCCGACGAGCCTCCGGAGACGGGCCAATAAGAGGCGCGTCCACGCAGGACGCGCGTTAACCCGACGGGCGCAGATGCTGCTCTGAATTGGGAATAACCTGCCTATACCGTAAACCGTTCAATCAGGCATTCATGAGACCGAATTCACGTTATCAGTGGAAAATGCGAGGCCGGTGGCCTCTCCGGTTTCTGTCCGCCGTGGCGGCGCTCATCTTATTAGAAGCCCCAGACGTGATGGGGTCAGATCCCTCCTGCGTGAGGTCGAGACCTGGACACGGCGGACAAACGCACGTCAGCTTTCTGGTCGGGGACGCGGCCGGCGTGCGCTCCCTCTTCCTCACGCTGTGGTCCGAGGACGCGCGCCTGGCGTGGTGCGAGGCAACGACCGATCCGCTGGTCACGGAATCCTACCGCGCTCTCTGCGACGGAAGCGACACGCAGGGCGGCGACGTCACCGGGAGGTTCGACATCAGCGCGGTCCTGGCTCCCGACGCCCCCTTCGCGGCCGGGTCGCCGTGTGCGCAAAAGTTTACCGCGCGCGTAAGAAGAGACGGAGCGGCGGGGAAGACCCGGAGGAAACGCGCCTGGATATTTCCAGGGACTCTGTGGTGCGGGACCGGAAGCAGAGCGAGGAGATACGACCAGTTGGGTAAGGAAAGTCGACTCTGATGTGCAGGACTTGGTGCGTAAAAGAGAGGACTGGAAGAAGAAAGACGGTGAAGCCGTCTCCATGCTGGAGCCACGGGGGGGGGGGGGGGTTCATTAAATGATGACATCTTTTTATTTCACTTCGTCTGGAGCCAAAGCTTCATGATCTAAACCCCTCTGATGGCGGGATGGAGGTGGGACAGGTTACATTCCAGGATGGGACAGAGGCTAGAGCTTTGTCTTTGATTCAACTTTATCTACGCTGATAAGGGGAGGGTTCAGGGTGAAGCAGGGATTTAAAGGCTGAGGGTTTGCGTTTGTCAGAAAGTCACGATCTTCCTCTGACAATATTATATGACAGTATAAATATAAGTTTTATTCCTTAACTCTTTCAGCCATTTTTGCCCCAGTTTTCAATCATTTCCCCCTAATTTTCCAAGCCCCACATAATATTCTTGACTATAACTATGCACACACCGAACATATCGAATGAAAGATCAAAGTATCTTCTTTCATCATGAACAAAAAGCGTGTTCCTACCATTTTTCGTCCCGGAGATATTGGCCGTTGAAGAGAGGCAGATTTCAATGTCAGGGCTGGCAGTGAAAGTTTGGGTTAGAAAAAAACGTCTTTAGACGTCAATGGCACTCAAAGAGTTAAACTATCTTGTGTTTTGAGTTTGCTTCTTGCAAATGGCGTCTGAAAACTGTGCTTTGGTGCCTTTTGAACTGAAACCAGGGAGCAGATCTCTGCTTCCACCTCCAACGTCCTGTGACTGAAACGAATCCTCGGGTGTCCCTCAGGGAGGTTCCAGAGCACCGACCGATGCTGCCGGGAGCACGACCACTGCAAGCACTTCCTCCCGGGCTTCACCAGCAACTTCGGCGTCGCGAACCGCAATTTCTTCACCATCTCCCTCTGCGAATGCGACCAAAGGTGAGTCCCAGAAGGAAGCGATCGTCACCTCGCACCTAAAACCTTATCAGCCACGAGACCCCCAAAAACAAAATATTTGGTCTGGAACGGTGCGTCATCGCTCATCGGGTATCAGCTGACTCTGACCTCGCTCCTCCTGCTCCTCCTTCAGATTCCGGGAGTGCCTGCGCGGCATCAATAACTCCATTTCCAACATGGTGGGCTTCAGCTTCTTCAACGTGCTGAAGGTTCCCTGCTTACAGCTCCAACCGGAGCAGGGATGCGCCCAAACCCATCAGCGGGGAACGTAAGGCCCGTGGTCGATGCTTACGAGATGCAACCCGACACCCGAGTGAGGTTAACGGGAAAACTAACCCAATCGCCTCCCGTTCTGCACGGCCGATACTTTACCAAACGTCACCTTCGACACCTGAATCCATCAGCTTCCAAACAAAACGCCCTGGCGAGGGCTGGACAACCCTGCCTGTCCTCGTGTCGCCACACGATGTTTGGCTTCCTCTCTTCACACAAGGGTCGGGCTCTTTCCCCGGCTGCCAGCTAACATGCATGTTTCTTATCGACAGGTGCAAAGCGGGAAGCGAGGCGCCACGTGGCGTCTTTAAAAGGCCCCTGCCTTACAACAACACAGACGTTATAAGCAGCAGATGGGGGGAGGATCCGCGGGGCGGCGAGGGCCGACGCGCAACCGAAGGCCCTGTCGTCGCAACACAGGGAGCGACGAGCGCGCACAGGCGTGGCGAGGACGGCGAGGACGGGCCGGAGAGCAAACTGGAAAAGGTGAAAGAATGGGAAACATTCAGGAAGGCGTCCACAGCAGCGGCGTCACCGTCACCAGCGCAGAACACAAGTCCTTCACTGGGAACCGGTGTTCTCCAGTCTTCAGTCACACCAAGTCCGGAAAGCGATGGAACCCCAAGCAGCACCTCAAAGGGCCCGGCCTCTCGCCCCGCCCAGAGCAGCAGAGCGGGAGCCCAGGTGAGCACAAACGCTTTACCACCAACGGTATCGACGCACGAGCCACGGTCTCCGGCGAGCATCGCCGAAACCACCGGTAGAGGATTGAGCACGCCGATGAGCGGCGGCAGCTTCCGGACGCTCTGTAAAAGTTGTCTAGAGCAGAAAACAACGCTTCACCCGAACACCACGCCTCCTCCAGCGTCCACACGCAACCATCAGCCAACCGAAGCAGCAACCATCGAAACGCTGCGGCGCACAAAGACGACGCCCGAATGGAACACCTGGAGAACGGCTGACCCGTCCGGCCCGGACTCTCGCCCCGCCCAGAGCAGCAGAGCGGGAGTCCAGGTGAGCACAAACGCTTTACCACCAACGGTATCGACGCACAATCAAGGGTCGCCGGCGAGCGTCGCCGAAACCACCGGTAGAGGATTGAGCACGCCGAAGAGCGGCGGCAGCTTCCGGACGCTCTGTAAAAGTTGTCTAGAGAGGAAAACAAGTCCTTCACTGGGAACCGGCGTTCTCCAGTCTTCAGTCACACCAAGTCCGGAAAGCGATGGAACCCCAAGCAGCACCTCAAAGGGCCCGGCCTCTCGCCCCGCCCAGAGCAGCAGAGAGGGAGCCCAGGTGAGCACAAACGCTTTACCACCAACGGTATCGATGCACAATCAAGGGTCGCCGGCGAGCGTCGCCGAAACCACCGGTCGTGGCCAAGAGGCGACAGAACAGAGTGGCTGCTGTGGGTCGAGTACTCCGATGAGCGGCGGCAACTTCCGGACGCTCTGTAAAAGTTGTCTAGAGAGGAAAACAAGTCCTTCACTGGGAACCGGCGTTCTCCAGTCTTCAGTCACACCAAGTCCGGAAAGCGATGGAACCCCAAGCAGCACCTCAAAGGGCCCGGCCTCTCGCCCCGCCCAGAGCAGCAGAGAGGGAGCCCAGGTGAGCACAAACACTTTACCACCAACGGTATCGACGCACGAGCCACGGTCTCCGGCGAGCGTCGCCGAAACCACCGGTAGAGGATTGAGCACGCCGAAGAGCGGCGGCAGCTTCCGGACGCTCTGTAAAAGTTGTCTCGAGCGGAAAACAACGCTTCACCCGAACACCACGCCTCCTCCAGCGTCGACACGCAACCATCAGCCAACCGAAGCAGCAACCATCGAAACGCTGCGACGCACAAAGACGACGCCCGAATGGAACACCTGGAGAACGGCCGACCCGTCCGGCCCGGACTCTCGCCCCGCCCAGAGCAGCAGAGCGGGAGCCCAGGTGAGCACAAACGCTTTACCACCAACGGTATCGACGCACGAGCCACGGTCTCCGGCGAGCGTCGCCGAAACCACCGGTAGAGGATTGAGCACGCCGATGAGCGGCGGCAGCTTCCGGACGCTCTGTAAAAGTTGTCTAGAGCAGAAAACAACGCTTCACCCGAACACCACGCCTCCTCCAGCGTCGACACGCAACCATCAGCCAACCGAAGCCGCAACCATCGAAACGCTGCGACGCACAAAGACGACGCCCGAGTGGAACACCTGGAGAACCGTCGACCCGTCAGTCTCAGCCTCGACGACGCCAAAGACGGCAGCGCAGACCTGGCCGCTCTGGAATCACACCAGCCAGGAAGTCACGGGTTCGACCGCAGCGCCGGACACAGAGAGAGTCCCGAAAGGACGTTTTTCTTTTCACAAACTGACAGGTTAGTCGCTTTTCTAGATATACAGTTTATAATTTAAACTCTGCACTCCTTTAATTGTCATGTTTTAAATTAACGATAGCCCAAAAAAGAAAAGAAAAAATCTTCGTGTAAAATTCCAAAGTGGAGTTTTCGTAGGAAACTGTGAGGCTCATTTATTTCATGCTCCCTGTGCTTTGGCTCCCGCAGACGGCCAGCTCCTCTGCCTACGCCTGAACCGTTTGGACGAGTGCAAATACAAGATCCCTCCTTTGGAGACGAAGTACCATCTGCAGAACATGGAGTCAAAGACGGCCTACCACTGCGCCTGCACCAGCCGGTAACGCCGCAGCGCCACGTTTACACGCTTACATGCTCAGCTATATCCGCCGCATAAATTACATCAATTTATGACTTATTTAAGACAGGAGGAAATCTATCGTGGTTATCCTTAGAATTCATTGGAGAAGAGGGCTGGACGGGAAAACACCTTTATAGCCTCAAACATCTCGCTTTGACCTTTTCTTTAACCCCCCCCCCCCCCCACCATTGGCTCAAAACGAAGCCTTTAAAGCCGTCAGACCTGAAGCGACCAGGAGCAAATATTCAAATGAAAGGTCCAAATCAAGCAGATTCTGGAGGACCTGTTAGAATTTAGCTGCTTATAAAATAACCCATCGTTGCACCAATCAGAAATCAAGACCGTTTTTTTTTCCCACGACAAGTTTCTCACGACTCCCAGCGACCGGCTCCAACAATGGCTGCCTGCAGCCGTGACTGACGCTCATTGGGAAGTATTCACACCAAATACTCACCAAATACTTTGACATGTCGCAGCAGGACCAGCTGAGGCGGCCCGCGGGACCGTTAAAGGAGCGGTCCCGCCCAATGTCTCAAGTTAGTATGGTGACACAGGATAACTGTGAAACCCGTTTGGCCTGTTTTCACCTACCTGTGCGGGGGGGGGGGGGGGGTCTGCTAATAAAAGCGATCGGAATCTTACGCAGATGCATTAATGTTAAATTACATTCATGGGAATCGACAGGAGAAACTGACTGAAGGGGGGGGGGGTGGAGAGAGGGATGAGACGGAAGGTAAGCAGGGGAGGAGGTGGGAAGAAAGAGTAGGGAGGGGACATGAATACCTCACGGGTAATAATAGGGCATCGGGTGACGAGTGACAGGAAACCTGCCGTTTAAATCATGCGGGGGGGAACAGGTGAGCCGGCTGGACCAATCAGAGGCTGAGCTGTTGGAACAGGTGATGAGTAGGACGATCGGATAGAGGAGCACACGAGGGAGGGGTGCTCCAGGGCAACAAAGGGGGTGGGGGGGACACACCTCGCCCAAAGCCGCGGCATTTTATGAGTATTCAGGAATCGGGTTTAGAGGAACATCAACAGTTTCTCCGACGTATCTTCACCCGGTTTGACGAGTCGACTCGTGTCAGCTTCAGATAAAGTTTGAAATCAGTTTCAGGGATCGATTCCGAGGCCAGACAGACCACGTGTAAGATGGAACTGTAGCCCCCCCCCCCCCCCCGAGCCCCCGGACACAAAGACCTGACCTTCAACG
This sequence comes from Brachionichthys hirsutus, assembly GCF_040956055.1. Classification (NCBI taxonomy): domain Eukaryota; kingdom Metazoa; phylum Chordata; class Actinopteri; order Lophiiformes; family Brachionichthyidae; genus Brachionichthys; species Brachionichthys hirsutus. The sequence goes on along the minus strand of NC_090900.1, from coordinate 15,122,447 downwards.
AATAGAACATGAAGTGTCACTTATAATTACCTCCTGCGTGTAACACGTACTTAAAGGACTCCCCTCCGTACTTGAAGGACGCCCCCCCCCCGCCCCCCCCAGGCGCCTTTCTCCCACCTTGCTCCCACATTCATGTTGTCTTTATGTCAATCATGTAGTTTGGCGGTTCAGATGAGAACCTACAAGAGGCCCAGCATTCTCCCGGCGCTGCTGTCGGACTACGTCTCCCCGTTCTGCTTCCACCTGCCGGAGAACAACGAGTGCAGCGGCAGGAAAAGGTTCGGAAACCCCGGCGCCTTTAATCGTGTTCAGTTCCCCCCCCTGTAACAGAGGATCAGGGTCCGCTTTCTTGTGCTGATGTTTTTTTTTTATGCTCTTTTCAAGCTGCTCTGGAAGCTTCACTCCAGCCTCTGACCTGCTTCAAGCGCTGAGGAAGATGGCGGGAAAAGACTCCGGCCGGATGCGGAAAGCAGGCAAGAGAAGGAAAAGAAGGATTCCTGTTCGCCTCACCAAGAGATGCCTGAGGCTGGAGAGGGAAGATGATACTGCGGCACAACTCACTTGATTTCAGTCCAAGCTGCTGCGCGCGGCGGCAGCCACGATGTTTCTAGGCTTTCCGTTTCATTTTCATTTTTTTTTATAATCACACATTTCCCTTTCTGCTGTTTGCTGAAGGTGTTTCGGAAACGGTGCTAAACATATTCAACGATTTCAAACCTCGGATATCGTGTGCGGTGCGTTACTACGGAGCCCCTTAGGGGACATGAGGAGGGAATAAAAAAATTAGAAGAGGAAAACGATACGTTATTTTTTCTCTCTGGTTTTTAGAGGAAATATTTTACTGATTTAAGGTTTTCCTGAAATGCTGAAATAATTCTGTAGGCCTATTTATTTTAGGTCCAATAATGGTTGATCTTGCTCGTTGTATTCACTTTTATTTTCATCTTGGTTTAAGACATTGGGAAATACTCTGCTGTCTGATTTACCTTGAAGGGCTGCTCTGGAAAGTACAAATTTTAAACTTCTTTTTTTTTCTCTGAAGTTATCGCAGAAATTCAGGAAAACCAAAACTATTTTTTTCTTCGGTGAATGCAATAAGCTTCCGTAAGATCCCGACTTTTTCAGAATTCCGACTTCATAAATCGGGATCCTGTGAAAGTTTTGCCCTCCTCAGTTTTTCTTTTCCTCGTGTCCCCTGAGGGGCTCCGTACATTACAGGTCATGCAACGGGTGTAAATATAACATATTTATAAAGAACTGCTGCAGAAAAGCTGAAATTCATGTTTGCATTGAAAATATGAAGTATTTTTGTTTGTTTCTATTTGGATCTACTAATGGGTGCGTTTTGTTTTGCAAATGATCACAGGGTGGCATTTAATCAGTGTATTGATTAAGAACGATAATTAGATCTCCTCCACACTGCAAAACATCTCACAGGTGGCAAATAACCAGCAAACTACATGAAAGTTCAAAGACAAATTCTTAAATTGATCTCAGATTGTAGGAATAATGATTCATGATTGGCGAGAATATTGATCCGTTCTCGCCTTGCATTCTGCAGAACACACAGAATGTGAGGTGATTTTCATGCATTTTTAAAACATCTCCATAATAAACTTTATATGAGCAGTGCAAATAGTCTTTTCATAGACTTCACTTCTTGCTATGTTTTGCATCTTCTTCTTTTTTTGCGATGTATGTGATAAATATGTAGAATTACATTACAGTATAATTGATTAGCGGGTCGGGGGGGGGTTTATGACTCTTGTTATTGCAGCAGTCACTTATTTTACTGGACTCCAGCAGACGCCATGATTTGTTGACAGTTTCTATCCTGGGCCGCGGTGCATGCTGGGAGCTTCTATTTGGCCTTGGAAACATGGCGTCGCGCTGACAGCTGGGAGGCTTCTATCTTCTCCGGCTGCTTACACACCGGCTGGGCCGTCCGTGTTGCACTAGAACCGTGAAATTAGGGCCGTAGCATACGCAGCCTCCCTTCTGAATGACTGTTTTCCCTCCAGCGGCGCGGTGCAATAAAGCATTTCGTCCGGGCGTCACGCCCACCCCGCTCGGTAACGCTGTAACAAACCGTGCGGTAAGTTAGCTCCATTCGTAGCTAGCAGTAGCCGAGCCGGGAAGCTAGCAGTCGCTACCGGTTAGCGCGACACGACCACCCGCTGCTGTCCGCTCGATGCTCGGCTGGGCTTCCTTTGCTTGCGCTTCAACCCACCTTGACTACCTCGTCGAGCACCGCAGTCTGCTAAAGCAGCAGCAGCAGCGGCGGCAGCGAGGATGCTGTTGTAGCTCGCTCAGCAGGCTAGCTAGGGCGTTTCTGCCATTCTGACACTGAATTTTTAATGTTCGACCCCTTTGGCATCACAACCGGCGGAGAGAGCGATGGGCTCGGGGGCCGTGGACTCGTCCCAGTGGCTGTCGGTGAAGGAAGAAACCATTTTCCTCCACGACGGGCTCATTCGGGTCACGGATCTGGCCGAACTGCCCAGTGAAATCGGAGTGTCGGAGCAGGGGGACACTGAGCAAGAGGTGGGTGGGAGACATCCCGCACACGCGCACCTGCGAATGCTTTTATATAAGACACGCGTTCGTCGACGCAGGTGTGTTCTGTCATGTGTTTTTGAGCTTGTGTTATTACTGCAGGGCTTGGCAGCAACACCCTGACCGATAACGGTGATCGCGCTAACGCACGCAGGTTTCCCGTCGTAGCGTTCGAACCGGTCTGCTCTCTATCGGAGGCTCCGTGTGATCGATACACTTCCTGTCACGTCCTCCACATGTTCCACGCTAAAGGAGTTCAAACAGCTGGGGCTTAATGACTCAATGTTGCTAAAACTGTGGGGGGGGGGGGGGCATGCTTTTAATTTGAAGGTCAAAGCTCGCAACCGGATGTGTGGTTGTGTGTGTTATTATTTTTATTTTATTTTTACTGATGATGGAAACTTAAATAACACAACGTTGTATCCTGTCAGTGCTAATCTGTGTAATAAAGCTACGACTAGTAGCATCTAACTGTCTGTGCCGCAGTGCTAACGTTAGCCAAGCTATAGCTAGCACAGATGCCTACTTATTTCTTTTGCTACATCCCTAAAAAGGAAGGATGGCGTTACTTTTTAGTATTTTATTGTATAAAATACATGCAAATCTTCATATCAGGCACTGTAACCTGCAATCAACTGGTCCCAGATCAGCTTATTGACCTTTGGTAACACACTTGCACATGTAGCATCAGTGGTTTGGTACGGTATCTCTGTCACCTGACACCGAAGGTTCAGGAACAAACAAGGAGGTTGTGAGTTCAGATCCCAGGGTGGGGCCTTCCCTGTTTGCATGTTCTCCTCCTGTTGGTTCCCCCCCTGCCTGGGTTCTCCAGCTGCGTCCAAATTATGCAAGCTAGGCCACTATCTAATTTACTCCTCACGTAGCGATCCCTAAACATAATTGAGTTCCCGCATGCTATCTGTTCTGGCTGACGTAAGCATATGTTCGAACGGCAAAGCCCCCCCCCCGTTAATGAATGAATGAATGAAACGAGCAGCGTTTGCATTTCGTCTGGATCAACAACAGAGAGGATGCAGCCACGGAGCGTTTGTGTAAACGTTTGAGTCTCTGCAGGAAGCCCTTCTGTGTCGACGCCCATCACGTTGACCTGCAGCAAAAGGACCTAATATGTATTAAATTCAACCTAAATGCAAAGCGAGGTTGCATCATACCCGGGGTAGTAGTAATACCCCGGGTATAATTCAACTTGAGCAAAAATAGCACGTGTGGGTGAGACTCATTAGCTTGACATGCTAATTTAAGCTGCAGCATGTACGAATATAGAAAGTGTGGAGTCCTAAATTAGTTTGATACTGAATTGGAAAATCTTCGCATCATTAAAGCTAAACAGAAATCGTGGTGCTGCGTGTATCTGTGTCGGCCCTCCTACGTAGGGAGGCGGGACGTTCGGCCCAGAATGCACTTCTAGATGCTCTTATTCTAGCTGGGCTGTTCTGTCAGTCCCTACATTTGGGTCTTTCTGCGCTGCTGCTGGAGGTGTTGTGATGCGGACTATTTTTATCCGCTTGCAGCACTGCTTCACAGAGCGAGGTGGAGAAGGTCCAGCCTCCAGCTCGGGAGTGTTGCTGTAACATTAGTCGCATTTCTGAACTCGAATCGATACAAATCGGGCCTGCTAAATGGTGTAATGGATCATTTTTTTCCCTGTCCGTGAGACATGGGCTGCAGAGTGTAATCAATATGTGAAATGCTGCCTAAGTGCACATGGAGCACGTTGTTTCGGTTGCGCTAGGCTGTCCCAAATGTTCCTCGCTAGCTCTGACCATTACTTTAAAGAGCAGGTTTGTTCAGGAAAAGACTCGTAGCCGCATTGTGGAAACGGTTTAAGTCTTAATGTTAAATGTTTGGAATAATCAAAGCAATTATCTTGGATTAAAAGTAAATTTTCTGCTGCATGTTTGCCAAATGTGGACACACCGGTTTTTAATTGTGCTGATGGTGCAAAGTTTAAATACATGAGAGTGAAGATGGACTTCATTCGGTTATATTGGCGTAAATATTCCCTCTGATGTCGAGGACCTCTCAATTCTCACTGCTTCGTTCCCACAGATTCTGACGTTCGAGACGAAGAACCCGGCGGAACTCGCCGAGCGTCTGCGTGCCGTCTGCGGGAATCAGAGCAATGCGTATGCGCGTCTGCTGGAGTACCGTCTCAACGCGCTGCGTGGCCTGTGGGGGGCGCAGCGGCAGCTGGCCCTGGAGGAGCAGCAGGAGCGGGAGGGGACTGGAGGCGCCGACGAGGAGACCTTGGCCTTGCTCAAAAGACAAGGTCTGCTCCAGCAACCGGAGCAGGCGCCCTTCACGTCCCGCGTCGGCCTGCTGCTGGTTTTCCCCCTCCTGCAGTCCCAGACCCGCAGCGACCCGGCGCTCTGCGGGGCGACGGCGGAGGTCCTGCTCGCTTGCCTCCGGGACTGCCAGCCGCTCAGCCTCAGCAAAGAGCCCGCCGACTGCCTCAACGGCCTGGAGGGGCTGCTCTGCTCCTGGCTGGAGGACGGGGGCCAGGACGGGGGCCAGGACGCCGGCCAGCAGCCGGGGCGGATCCTCCACACGCACCGGCAGAGGGAGAACGCCGCCGCCGCGCTCGTAGCGCTCGCCTGCGCCAGGTGAGGCCGTCACCCGCACAGCTCCCGGGGTTCCCCTGCTGGTTATTAGAATCACCAAAGAGACGCCGTGCTTTTACTTTGGAAGTCTCTCCCCGTGTTGTGTTCAGCGTCGGTGCTGCGGGAACAGCAGTGCCTGAGTCGATGCTGCGTTTGGCTCTTGTGTTTATTCCTGTGTACAAACATACAGCGCCCTGGTGCTCTGACCTCTGACCTCTGATTGCTGTTCTGCTGCAGCCCGAGCTTTCCTCTGTCCGCCGAGCTGCTCGGGAACAGAAGGAAAATGGATTATCCTTCCTCCTGCTGTGGCGTCAGCCATTATTGTACAGTCAGGAAAAGCCGTGGGGCCGGGGCAGAGGGCCCGCGGGATGGACGGGCGACCCCCCCCCCCCCCCCCACGGTACCTTTTACTGCACATTCACTCCCCCTGTGTTAGAGGGGCACGTGACCAATCGGTTGTTTTCCCTCTTGTGGAACACAAATATTAATCAGACAAACATTTTCTCTTCCTCAAAGTCCTTTGAACATCTTTGAAATGCTTTCATCACCAGAGAGATCAATAATATCAATGAATAGTCAAGTTTTAGGTGAACTTTAGCCTCATTAGCGCTTCATCGCTTTGCATGAAAGGCTCCACAACAGGAAGATAAATATTAGGATGGACTCTCCGTGTCTAGTAAAAATAAACGCGAGCTTGTTTCATGAATGGCGTCTTCGTTTTCGGGCTCTGAACCCAGCTCATCAGTGTCGCGGTTCTGAATCTCCAGATCCTTGGCTTGTTAGTAGTTCATCGCTGGATGAGGCGAAGCGGCTAATGAGCTTTCTGCAAACTAACCAGGTTGCTTTATTACACCCAGTAATTAGGGGAACGGCGTAAACGAATCTCTGCCGTTCTCCGGTGGAACATTTTCTAAAGGCGGCGCTTTGATTCCCAGAACGCTCCATTAAGACGCCGTTATTCTGAGCCGCCTGCTTTCTGTGTTCTCTGCCGTCCTCCAGGGGATCGCTGAAGACCTTCATCCACACCGTTCACCTGCTGCAGAAGCAAAGCGATCTGGGGCAGCTCCCCGTCTCAGACGTCCTCTACAGGTGAAGGCGGGATCCCGAGCTCATCCCAGACACGCTTATTGGCGACCTTCCCCTCGTGTGACCGCTCTCTTTCCCGGGTCAGGCTTTTGCTTCTGGAGGGGGGACCGGGGTCTCCGTCCTGCCTCCTCGGGGGCAAACACAGCGTGTCCTGGGGCTTCGAGGACATGCTGCCGACGCCTGATAATTCTGCTGGGGGAGCAGAGAGTAAAGGTAAAAACCCTCCGTGCGATCCGCCTCTAGATTTGTACCAAAGTTCAGCTCCGCACTTCGCCCGCCGTCCTTTTTGCTGCTTCGCCAAACGCGTCCTTGTCTCTGTCCCGTCTCCTGCAGACACTGACCTGGGACGCTGTCTCGCCACGGACGGCCTCTATCTGTATACCACTAACTCCTCTGGGAGGGGACTCAGCAAGCTGGGCTCCGGGTTACACGGGACCCTGAGGTAACGCGACACCTTCCCGTTTTCCCGTCTTTATCGTCGGCGTTCCGTAAATAGCAAGCGAGAACGATAAAAAATATCCTCTCTCTACCAGTTCTGGCATTTCCGAGGCGTTTTTAAATCCGTCTCATCCTCCCTACCCATCTTTGATCGATTGAAAGTATCCGATTTGCACCGAGACGTCTCAGAAGGACCCCGATAAATCTCTTTTTTTTGTGCTAAATGCTACGGGTTCGCTCATCGTGTGCGGTAATTCCCTCCGTTACGACATGCAACGTTTTCCTGGATGGAAATGAGGCTCTTTGGGACCCCCACTCTGCAGCGCTAGCTGCTGCTGAGCTACTAGCTGCTGCTAGCGACTCTGTGTTTGCACAGGGGATTCGTGTACTGTCGGAACGAGGAGCTGGAGCCCGGCTGGGTGGTGTTCGGCGGCGGCCGCCTCCTCCACCGTCCCGCCTCCTTCGATGCCAAGCCTCATCATCTGTGCCAGGTCGTTGACCCCTTCACCCTCCAGGTACCGTTTCCTCGCGTTTCGCCACTTTCGAACTGGTCAATACATTTCACCTTGTGATTTCAGTCGCTCGGTTTTAATATTCCATCATGCGACATTAGCGCCATGTGAGCACCCAGAGACATCTCTATGTGGGACGCAGCGAACGATGCTAACGATAAACCCAACGTGTGAATCTGTGCATCAAAGGAAGGTCCAGTCGGATTTCTTGGCTCCTAAAATCCAAGCAGCTCTTGCAGTTCCCGCTGTGCCGTTTTCAGGTGTGTCAGATTGTGCCCGTGCCGGCCCACCACTTCCCCGTGGGCAGCAGCCTGACCACGCTGCACCTCTGCTCAGACGGAACCTACCTTTACTGGGTCTGGTCGCCGGCCAGCCTCAACGAAAAGACCCAGAAAGGCCATTCTGTCTTCATGGACGTCTTTCACCTGAGCGTGAGTGCAGCGTACGAAGCCTCCGTCTCCGGCCGCGGGCCCGTTTCCCGGCTCCCCTAACGGCCCCTCCCTCTCCTGTCGAATGCGCAGGTGGCGACGGGGCTGTGCGTCGCAGACGTCCTGCAGGAGAGGGTCATCCTCGCTCGCAAGGACGGCGAGTCGTCCAAGTGCTTGAACGATCTCCTCCTGAGTCGGATGTCGCGCTTCCGGGCCTCCCATTCCGCCACGTTGGCTGCACTGACCGGCTCCGCCATCACCAACACCGTCAAAGAGGAACAGTCCGGTAGCGTATCAGCGGATAAAAGAGCCGCTGTTAGCTTAGCATGCGTGCTCTGTGAACACGAAGCTAACGCTGCTCCACGTTTCAGCGCTGAAGCTGACTGCGCTCTGTTTTAACGCCTTGCTAGCGGTCAACACGAGCTGCGGGCTCCCCCTGAAGACCCTGAGGAAGACCCCCATGTATGTCTGCGGGACGTATCTGGTGATGCTGGTCTCGCCGCCCGGGGTGTCCGGGAGCTCTGCCACGCGATCGCTGTTTGGCGGCGCCAGCAGTCTGTCGTCTCTCAAAAGTAAGAGCGCGGGCTTAAGCGTCGTGTTTCCATGGCGATGCCAACGAATCGTTCTGACGAAGTGTTTGGCGATAAAGTTTCGTTTTTTTCCACCTATGAATTTTAAACTTTTTTTGCCAGTATTAGCATCCAGCCTGGTTTTTAGCCTGGCTGACGGCCAGTTCAGCAGCCGCGCAGACCTCATCGATGCTCCCGGGAGTTCCCTCGGGAGGGGGGCCCAGGTAGCGGGCCTAGGTGAGCGGGCGCCACTTCACCAACGACCCACTTGTAGCGCAAACGCAGTTCATGTGATCTTAAATTCTCTTACCGTCGGCGATGAAGGAGCGTGCTACGACGCGCTGAACAACCTGATCTGGACCTGCTCCAGCGACTACATCGATCAGTGGTGTAACCCCGGCAACCAAGCCTTTCATCACGTCTGCCATCGGCTCGGCGTCGGCCACGTCATCGAGGAACCCAAAGGTACCGATGGAAATCACCCGAAGCGGCAGAGCGGCTTTCTGTCTTTAGCGGCGTCGGACGTGCGAACCTCTGCTCCCCGCTCCGCAGAGGAGACGGTGGCCACCGGCGAGGTGATCAACCAGCTGCTCCATCACGTCGGCGCCATGTGCATCCACCAGCTGAACCTGCTGGCGGCCGGCGGCAACGGCCCGCCCCTGGGCGCCCTGCTGGGCAAGCAGCATCCCATCGAGGCCCGCCACTTCAGCAGCATCTGCGACGTCATGGAGAAGGCCATGGTCAACGGCGACACCTGCATCATCCGCTGCGTTCTGGTGGTGTTCCAGGTCAGGCCCAACGCGGGGGGGGGGCGCACCCACAGACCCGAACGCTCGGCTCGCCTCGCTTCTGAGATTCTTGTGTTTTTAACGGTCGTTCTGACTCCCGCGTTCTCCAGGTGGTGTTTAAGTTCTTCAACCCGCAGTCGGAGCCGACCGGGGAGAGCGTGCGCCGCTCGGGCCTGCTCCTCTGGCAGCTCCTCATGGCCCCCGTGGATCAGATCGGAGCAGAGATCCAGAGGGAGGCGTGCCTCGCCATCAGGTGAGCAGCGAGCAAACCGGAAAACGCCGCCGCCGCCGCCGCCGGTTCCCCGCGTGACGAGGTCTCACAGGAAGCTGCTTCGTTTCAGCTCCGGCCTGAACACTTTGTACCAGGGAGAGGTCGAACTCGACAAACTGCTGAAGCTGGTTTTAACCGAAGGTGAATATAAAAAAAAAAAAAACTCTCCATTCAGCGCGAAAGACACGAAGCTCGACGAGTGAACCTTCTGCTCACTCGCGTGACGCGCAGGGGAACGCAACGGCGGCCTGTCCCGGCTCCGTGACGTCATCCTGACCAACCTGGCCGACCAGCTGCAGAACAATCGATTCGGCAGCGAGGAAGACGACCACTACAGGTTTTGGCCGGCCGCTCCTTCGTCACGCCTGTCGGTACCGTTGGTACGATTGTTTAAAAGACGCGCGTCCGTCTCTGGCGCAGGTTGGGCGACGAGCTGCTGCACTGCATCCTCAAGACGGTCGTCCGGGAGTCGTGCCTCCTCATCACCAAATGTCAGACCGTCGGCAGGGACGAGTTCCAGAAGCTGCTCGCCACTGTTCCGGTACGGGCAGAACCAAACGGCGTTTGTTTTCCGCAGACTGCTCTTTAACAGCCTTGGTGTGGTCGTCCCCCCCCCCGCAGGTGGTCTCACCGAGTCTGCGCTACCTCATGGCCGTTCAGAACCACCTCCTCAGCAACACCATCCTCATCCGTCCGGATGACGGCGACGACAGCGACAGCTCCCTGCAGGGGGAAACAATGAAGGTACAGGTAAACACGCCCTTTAAATAACCCTACCTGCGGCGCACGCGGAGGTTTGCTTTGTGGACAAACAGGAAGTGAATTTCTTTATTTAATGTTGTTTGTCGCTAACCATGCTAGCTGTTAGCCCCGTGTGGACGGGTCTGTGCAGCATGCCGACGGTCTGCAGGGCGCGTAGCCTCATCGGGTAATGACCCTCCTTTAGGTGCAGCCATGGAAACGGATTAATGGCGTTATACACAAAAACCATTTATTTAACTGGAAGTCAAAAAAGCGCAGGAGGAGCACGGCGGGTTTTACCACGTTAACCGATGGCAAGCGTCCAAGCGGTCCTTTTATCGGGGTCACATGGGCGGTTCCAGTAGGAGAACCGCAGTCGGATAATGAGACGGCTGTAACTTCAGTTCCAACGCACTCTCGGAGGCAGCGGTTACGTAAGTTGTGGCCTCTGTGTGTGTCCCCTCAGGAGCTGCAGAGCAGCATCCTCTCCCTAGCAACCAAGATCCTGATGGGATGCGATGAAGTGCTGGACACGCTGCAGCAGGTGACGACGGCGCTCATCGGCAGCGACATCCCGGACAGAGAAAGCAGGTAAACGTCCGAATGGAATCTCCCGTGGACGCGGGTTCTTGTTTCGTTTTTCTGCTTCGTCGAACGCGTTTCCCTCTGCAGGTTGAAGGGCTTGGAGCAGGTAACCAAGGCGACCATGCTGGGACACCTGCTGCCGGTGTTGCTCACCACGTTGATGCACCCGAACCTGCAGGCCCTCACCGTGGCCGACGCCCTCATGCCTCAGCTGGTGCAGCTGGTCCTCTACACCAGCCAGGTTAGGGAGCGCTGGCGCCGCAAAGAAGGTACGAAAGGGTGTCGTCGTTATTAAAGTGCTTATTTTGGGATGTATTCCCAGACTGCCTTGCTGCTGAAGACGCAATCGCCGCTTTTCACCGAAGAGCCTCCTCCCACGGGCGGCGCTCTGGGACAGGCGACAAAGACGTGTCCTGCCGATGACAAGTGCGTCCCTCCATTAAAAAAAACAAAACGCTCCAGAATAATTCAGAATCACATTTTAGTGAGCGAAGAATACTCTCCGGCGACTTCAGAGGATGTCATTCATTTACGTCTTCAATTTTAGAATCCTCGACGAACGGGAGGAGCCAGGTTTCCTGACCGGGCTGAAGATCCCCGCCCCGTGGGCTGCTGGGAAAACGGTCGAGACGGTGCACCCGGTGAGGGATAACTACAAGTTCAAGGAGACGGTGCACATCCCCGGCGCCCGGTGCCTGTACCTCCGCTTCGACTCCCGCTGCTCCTCGCAGTACGATTACGACAAGGTTTGGAATCGCCGCGGCGCTCGGCTGCCACGCCCCGGGGGGGGGCGGAGTTTGGTTCCTGATGATTTCTCCGATGTTCTAGCTGGTGATCTACGCCGGTCCCAACACCAACAGTCGTAAAGTCACCGAGTACGGGGGCAACACGCTGGGATACGGAAGTCGCAGCGTCCTGGGAACGGGATGGCCTAAAGACCTCGTCAAAGTAAAAGCACGTCTTCCTCCCACTCGGTCAATTCGGCGCATTCGCCTCCGCCTGAGCTCCGTTTGCCGTCGCGCTGCAGGTCGAGGGCGACACGGTGACGTTTTCGTTCGAGATGAGGAGCGGCCGCGAACACAACACCCCCGATAAAGCCATGTGGGGGTTCTCCTGCACCGTCAGAGCTCAGGTAGCGTGCGGCCGGCTTTACGTCGGCACCGAACGATCGGACGGCTAATCCCGAGGGCGCTAACTTGTTTTCCAGGAGTCTTCGGAAGACGTCTCCGGGGGCCTCCCCTTCCTGGCCGACCTCGCCCTGGGTCTGTCGGTGCTGGCCTGCTCCATGCTCCGCATCCTGTACAGCGGCCCGGCGGTGGCGAGGGAGGAGGAGGCGTGCCACGATCTGCTCTGCTCAAAGCTGCTGCAAAGGTGACCCGGCGAAACGGGAGGGATGGCGGTCGCTCGCCAGTCGTGTCCGTCGGCGAGCGTCGGCTGAGGCGGAGCGTCGGCTGACGGGCTTTGATGTTTTCGTTAGGTGCCAGTGGCAGGTGGAGGCGAACGGCGCCATCTCTCCCGCCCTCACGCCCAGCCCTTCGCCGCTGCCGCTCACCATCGAAGAGGACCGGGAGTTCACCTACCCCGCCGACGTGCTCGTCCCGCCGCCGGGCCTCACGCCGGGGGCCTATTTCGACTTGCCCCGCATCCGCCTTCCTCCGGGAATCATGGGACGGCTGCGGGAGGTGTCTGGGAGGGCTCGACCGCAATTTCGCCCGAGCATCAAGTAAGAGCGTCGGCGCCGTGATGTCACCGAACTCCTGCTTCTCGAACTCAAACGTTTTTTTTTCTGTCAGGGAGGTGATCAGGCCGGACGTGATGGAGGAGGTGATCGTTTCCTGCGTCATCAAGCACCTGAGCCTGGTCGACGCCCTTCAGTCTCTGGTCAACTACCAGTACCGCGAGGATCACGCCGAGGAGTACGACCTGGTCTGCAAGATCATGGCCGAGACGTTCAAGAAGATCAACGCCATGGAGCGCCAGCTGCAGGTGAGCGACAGGACGGGGCGCGGCGGCGTTTCATTCGGCTTGTCCGGAAGCTTCCCTGTTAACGTTTAATAAAGTACTTCCTCTTCCTGCAGGAAGTAGGATTCATTAAGAAGGACTTTTTCATTGTGTTGATGCAGGAAGTTGCTACACAGGGGGGGCATATTTACACGGCCTTGTCATGTCCGCCGACGTGATTTTTGCATATTAATAAACACCCTGCAGCGATACGAGAAACTAATGAGAATGTAGAGCAGCTGGTGAATTCAAATAAAGGCTGACCAGAGCGAGGCGGCGTCCCGAACGGGAACTCGATGGGTGCGTCTTACCGGGTCTAATTACCCCCCCCCCCCGTTGGCTTCAGAGCGTCGCCGAACTGGAACAGAAGTGGCAGAACGAGGTAGAGGAAGCCCACCAGGGGAAGCTGGAGAACAACACGCCCTTCTTCCACGACTACCACTTCTTCGAGGTATCCCGCTCCACACGCACACACACGCACACACACACACACGTTGCTGGTTCTAGACGGAAACCGTTCACGCGTTTGTTTTCTGTCGTGTCAGAACAAACTCAAGGAGCTGGAGCTGCTCTGCCCCCTGAAGGACGTCCCGCTCGATTTCAACGACTTGGAGAACGTCGTCCTCGCGCTGAGGCGAGTACTCTTAAAAGTCACCCGCGGGCCCGGGAAGCCGGTCGGCGCGGTGGCGGTTAAACCCGTCTCCGTCTGCGCCAACAGGGAGAAGTTCTTTCACGAGGTGAACACCATGCACCTTAAAAGCGGCGCCTCATTGGCCAAAACCAAGGCGCTGGTGAAGAGTCTGATGAACCGCACCGAGCTGCTGCTCCACGTCACCATCGCTCCTCACTGCAGGAGCGTCGCCGGCACCCCCGCTGGCGCTCCGGGCCCCGGTACGCGCTCGTCGGGTTGCCGCCCCGGGCCTGGTTACATCCGGTCCTGGATTTTAACGCCGAGGCTTTTTCTTGTTGCGCTAGCTTCCAAGTCCGTGTCGGACACCAAGTCGGCCGCCCCCGCGGGGAAGCAGCCGGTCTTCCTGCGCAGCATGTCGGCGCCCTCCGACCTGGAGATGATAGCGAACCAGGACTTGGAGTTCACGCATGCGTCCCAGAGGTATTTGTCTCTCTCATTTTATTTCGCTCTCTTCACGCGGGACAGTCCCGACTAACCCGGCGATGCCTTTGCTCGCCAGGAGGCGGCACCATCCCAGCAGCCATCGCAGCAGCTCCTTCACGCTGCTGCAGTCTCTGGCGGCGGAGGACAGCCGGGACAAGCCGACCTACAGCGTGCTGCTGGGGCAGCTCTTCGCCTTCATCGGCACCACCCCGGACCAGGCCGTAAGCGTCTTCCTCGCCTCGCTCGCTTCGTTTTCCCTCGTCGCCCGTCGGTGAGTTCCGCTGTCGTGAACCCCCCCCCCCCCCCCCCCCCCCAGGTGTCGAGCAGCAGCTTCCTGTCGGCGGCGCAGACGCGGTGGCGGCGCGGCAGCACGCGGAAGCAGGCGCTCGTCCACATGCGGGAGCTGCTCACCGCCGCCGTCCGAGTCGGCGGCGTCACCCACCTGGTGGGGCCCGTCACCATGGTGCTGCAAGGTGGGCCGAGGTAAGTGGGGGGGGCCTTTAACACCAGTAGCTGCGCCGCCCTCCTCCACACACCTCCACACACCTGTGCGCCCCCCCCACAGGATCGAGGAGCTGACCTGCGGCGGCATGGTGGAGCAGGTGCAGGAGGCCTTCGGGGAGACGATGACCTCCGTCGTGTCGCTCTGCGCTCGCTACCCCATCGCCTGCGCCAACAGCATCGGCTTGCTTTGCACCGTCCCCTACACCAGGCGAGAGGCTCCTCCTCCTTCCGTTGCAGGTTGAACGCCGTGCCGCCGCGCCCTCTGACTCCTCCCGCCCCCTCCCCCCCTCCCCGTTGCAGGAGCGAGGAGCAGTGCCTCGTGCGCAGCGGCCTGGTGCAGCTCATGGACAGCCTGTGCAGCTTGAGCGGTCAGAGGGAATGCAGCTCCAACGAGAAGCAGACCAGGAAGCAGAAGGTGGCCGCCATGGCGTGGGCGGCCTTCCAGGTGCTGGCCAACCGCTGCATCGAGTGGGAGAAGGTGGAAGGTGCGTCCCCCGGCTCGTCTGCCGGGCGCTTTCACCGTTATTTAGTCTTCGACACGCCGGCGACGAAGAAGCGAAACGACATTTTTACATTTTTAATAACTGAAATAAAATCTTTCAATGCGAATAACGGTCGCGATCGGCGTGCGCGCGTCTCTCCTCTCGTTGAAGGCGGGTCTACGGATGCGGTTCACTCTGGGCTGGCCCGGCAGGTGTCCAGCCTGCTGACCAATCACCTGGCCAGAGCCACGGAGTGCTGCGGGAACCAGGCGGCCGGAAACGACGCCTTGCAGACGTTCTCAGTCTGCTCAACGATCTGTCCCGGTAGGATGATATGACCCGCCCCCCCCCCCCCCCCGCCCCCATTTCCATAAACCGTGTGTTTTACGTCGTGTCTTTCGCCCTCTTGCCGTCCAGGAGCCACATCGGGAAGGCCATCCTGAGCCAGCCGGCGTGCGTCTCCAAGCTCCTGTCGCTGCTTCTGGACCAGAGGCCGTCCCCCAAGCTGGTGCTCATCATCCTGCAGCTGTGCCGCGCCGCCCTGCCCCTCATGAGCGTGGAGGATTGTGGGAACGTGGCTCTGCCGCCGTGGAGCTACTCCATCAGCACGCTGGACGCCGAGCAGCAGGACGCCAACGACCCCGCCTCCCGTATCGCTGCCTTGCTGCTGGCCAAGCTGGCGGACTACGTAGTGCCGGGTCGGTGCCGGGTTCCGTGACGGAACGGCGAAGCGTTTGAGACATCCGTTCTCTAATCTCTCATCTCCCCCCCCCCCCTTCAGGGTGCCAGACGCTGCTCTCCCCCAGCTCCTCGGAGCCGGACACCAGTCTTTCTCGGGCCGGTTCCAAAGGAGCCCCGAAGTCCGATGACGCCGGCGAGGAGGGAGAAGCGGTGGACGGGAAGCTGTCCATCTTTATTCACAAGCGAGAGGATCAGTCGTCCCACGAGGTTCTGCAGCCGCTTCTCAGGTGCGGTGTCCCGAATGGCCCGGGGGGGGGGGGGGGGGGGGCAGGGGGGGGCAGGGGGTGTCGCCTCCGAGGTTTAACGACGCCGTCGTTCGTCCTGCAGCAGCTCTGAGGGACGGCCGTTCCGCCTCGGCACCGGAGCGAACATGGAGAAGGTGGTGAAGATGGACCGGGACATGACGAAGGTACAGCCCGGGTCGAGGAGCGTTTCCTCACGCGACGAGTTCCCTCCCTACTTCCTGTCCTGGTTTCAACCCTCCTCCAGAGCGGCAGCTGTGAGGTCATCACAGAGGAGGCGTCGGCCGCCCTGAGGAAGGCCAACAAATGGGCCCAGTCGGGTCTGATCGTGAGCGTCGGCCCGGCCCGTGGAAGCCGCCGCACCGGAGACGGCTGGAGGCGTCGCCACCGGCGACAAGAAGAAGACGGCTCAGACCGCCGTTTGTCGGGACAGAAACGCCGACCTGGCCAGGTGAGTCCTCTCCACTGTGACGCGTCCCCCCCCCCCTTCACCCGTCCTGACTGCTACGTCTGCCTCAAAACAGGTCGGACCCCGTCAGGCCTTTCATCAGCGGCCACGTCGCCAACAGCATGGCCGCCGAGGTCATCGCGCTGCTGCACAGCCTCCTCACCGCCCCCGAGTCCAACGCCGCTCAGATCTGGACCAGCACGGCGGAGAAAGTAACTTTTCTTATCAATGTAACTGACGGCGCCTCGTTTCGGGCTCATCCCGTTAAAAAGCGAGTAATAATGAGCGTTTCCATCGAAACGGACGCAAAGGGGGGGACGTTCCGACGCTTGGAACTGACGGTTCCTGCTCCCGGGGGTTCTCCGTAGGTTCTCTCTCGGGCCCTGATGTTCATCCCTCAGCTGGGAAAGTACGCCGAGAGCATCCTGGAGAACGGGAGCAGCAGCGGCAGGAAGCTGGCCAAGCTGCAGGCCATCGGCAGGCAGGCGGTCGCCGCGCTCTGCGCCCTCGGGGGCTTCAAGGAGACCATCAAGATCGGCTCAGAAGTCCAGGTCAGCTAAGGGGGGGGGGGTAGCGATTCAACGAGCCCCCGGTGAACCCTGCTTCGCTCTGCAGGTGGTCGGTAAAGGAGTTCTGGGTAGCGTCGGCGCCGTCATGGCCATCAACGAGCAGGAGGGCGTCGCCACGGTGAAGTTCCCGTCCTGCGAGTACAGGAGAGGCTGCAGAACCGCCGACATCCTGACCGTTCCGATATCGCGGCTCTGCACGCCCCGCTCTGAGGTACGCGGCGTGGGCGTCGAACCCAACACGGCCTTCGTTGTCTTCATGTAAGCTTGAATGGAGCATGCGTGTGTGTGTGTGTGTGTGTGTGTGTGTGTGTGTCCCGGCAGGCCCTCCCCCTCTACAAACTCTCCATCACGGAAAAGGTGGTGCAAGCGGTGCAGTCCATGCTGCTGCCACAGGAGGGCAGTCTCTCCATTCACTCGTGCTTGCCGGCGGCGGGCGACGGCTCCAGCCCCGTCATGGCCGCCGTGCGGCTTCTGGCTGAGATCAGAACCAGGTAAAAGTCCAAGCGGCCGCTCTCCGCCCGGACCCGTTCGGCGCTGTGACGACGCGAGGCTCCTCCTCCTTTCAGGGCGTGTCTGGTGATGGCGCAGCTCCTGGAGGACAGCTCCTTCTGCGAGGAGTTCATCCAGCAGTGTCCCGCCGCCGTGGAGGTCCTCAACCTGGTCGCGCAGGAGTGCAGCCCCGGTGAGACGCCGCGCGCACGCCGAGCCGGCGCCCGGCGCCCGGGAACCCGTGAAATTAGCCGCTGATTGCGGCGTCCTCTCCCTCGCAGGCGAGCGTCTGGGCATGGTGGAGGCTCAGTGCGAGCGAGTGAGGACGCTGTACCGGGACTGCGCTCGGCCCCCTC
The DNA here is from genome assembly GCF_040956055.1 of Brachionichthys hirsutus. Classification (NCBI taxonomy): domain Eukaryota; kingdom Metazoa; phylum Chordata; class Actinopteri; order Lophiiformes; family Brachionichthyidae; genus Brachionichthys; species Brachionichthys hirsutus. The sequence goes on along the minus strand of NC_090900.1, from coordinate 15,104,906 downwards.
CGCCGCCGCTGCAGACCGACAGGCGCCAGGTGAGGGCTGTCTGGGTTCGATGCCCCCCCCCCCCGCCCCCCCACTCAACGCTCCTGCTCTTTTTCT
>NC_090900.1:15074791-15104710 GCF_040956055.1 Brachionichthys hirsutus | reverse complement strand
CGCGGACGATGAGAGCGATGATGAGGACGATGATGATGTTCCCAGAGTGAGTCGGGCCTCCGGTTCTCTTTCATCTCGTGCGTTTCGGGTTATTTGTTAGCTTGTTTTTTTTTGTTTTGCACCAGGAGGATCACTACGCCCTGCTGGTGAAGGCCTGGGAAACCAAAGTGTTCCCGACGATTCGCCGGCGGTTCCGTAACGAGGCCGAGAGGAAGTCCGGCCTAGACCAGATCAAAGGAGCCCTGCAGCTCGGTAACCGGGGGAGGGGGTGGGGGGGGGAGTAGACCTCTGTGCAACGCAGAACCGTTAGATGAGAGCGGTTTCCGTTTCCGTCGGGTTACTGGTTGACATTTGGCTGAACGATGGTGCCCTCCGCAGGCATGGTCGACATCGCGCGGCAGACGGTGGAGTTCCTGTACGAAGAGAACGGCGGCATTCCTCGCGACCTCTACCTCCCCACCATCGAGGACATCAAGGACGAGGCCAACAAGTTCACCGTCGACAAAGTCCGGAAAGGTACGGTTCGCCCGGTTCGCCCGCGCCGCCCGACTCGCCGCGAACCCGAATGAAGGGGCGTGTTCTTCTCCACGCAGGCCTGACTGTGGTCATCCGCTGTCCCGACAGCAACAACGCCAACAGCACCACGGGGGGGCACGGCCCTCCCCAAGTTCGCCATCCGGGGCATGTTGAAGACGTTCGGCCTGCACGGCGTCGTCTTGGACGTGGACTCGGTGAGTTACACGACGTGCGTCTGGAACAGTCCTCCTCCTCCTCAGTGAAATCCCTAAGAAGCCACGCCCCCCGCCCCCCCCCAGGTGAACGAGCTGGTCCAGGTGGAGACCTACCTGCGCAGTGAGGGGGTGCTGGTGAGATACTGGTACCCCATCGAGACGCTGGAGCGGCCGCCGGCCGGCTCGCGGCGCACCGCCGCCAACGGCTTGGTGTCGCTGGACAGCAGCAACATCCAGATTCACAGGTAACGCGCAAACCCGCCGGCGTCCGGACCGGCGTCCGGACCGGCGCCCAGACTGAACGTGTCCCGCCGCAGGGAGCTGCTTCGCTGCGAGAGCGCCCTCGCCCGCCTCTACTGCCGGATGGCGCTGCTCAACGTCTTCGCCCCCAAGAGCCCGCACACCTTCACTCGTCTGTTCCACATTCCCGCCATCCGTGACATCACCTTGGAGCACCTGCAGCTGCTGTCCAATCAGCTGCTGGCTCCGCCTCTCCCCAGTGAGTATGCCGTTCGCAGGCGACGGAGCTCCGCCGGCGCCCCGTCGCCCTGACGACGCTCTCCTTGCAGACGGAACCATCGGCTGCAGGTCGATCCTCCTGGCTCAGTCGCCGCTTCACAACCTCCAGGGCCAGAGCTGCTCGCCGTCGGAGCTCTTCTACCAGGGCAACGCCCAGCCAATCAGGGAGTGGCTGACGGTCGCCATCACCCGCGCCCTGCACCAAGGCGAGGAGAGCCTGCTGGAGCTCACCAAGCAGATCTGCTGCTTCCTCCAGGTCGGCGCAGCGGTCCCTTTGGGGGGGGCTAACTTCATGTTTTAACGCTGTTCGCTAGCTTACCAAACATCTGTCCTCTCACACAAACGCGTAGAGGGCGTGTTCGATGTAACGTGTGCTAAAAGGATTACAGCCTTAAAACACGCTGTGTCCCAACTCTCTCCGCTTTGACAGAACGCCCCGGAGCAGTTCGCGTCGGAGGAGTTTCCCGTCACGGAGTCAAAGGTCAGCCTGGATGTCAGCTTTCCAGGCGCTGCATTTGTGATCGCGTCGTGCAAGGAGGGTCAGCTGGGCTGCCGCAAAGAGTGAGTTCCTCGGAGGCGTTCGGCGTTCCACCGCTCCGCTTCCTGCCCGGCAGTCGCTCGCCAACGTTAAACGTGTCCCCTGTCTGTCCCCTGTCTGTCCCCTGTCTGTCCCACGCCGTCAGTTCCAGCCTCTACAAGGCGCCGTGGGCTCGCGTCATGGTGTACGGCCTGGGCCACAAGGTGCGCCGGCACGGACAGCTGAACCTGACGGAGGCGGTGTGCTACCCGCTGGACGCCTCCCCCACCAACACGGGCCTCACGCCCCCCCCCACCACCAACCAGTACCCCGCCGTCATCATCCCCACCGATAAAGTGCACGTCAGGCTGGGTGGGTGTCTCTGACCAAAACCGGTTGAGGAGTGAAAAGCTGAAAGTTTATTCCTCGCCGTCTGGCTTCTTAGGGGTGGCCCCGCCTCCCGGCGCCGTTCTGGTGTTGCACTCGTTGCCCCTGGAGTTTCCTCTGGCCGCGGCGTTCGCCGAGCAGCTGCTGACGTGGCAGCTGGGGGAGGGCGGCGAGCGATCGGAGGACGAGTTGGACACCGTGCCGTCGTCTGTGTTGCTGCAGGTGGTGGAACTGCTGGGTAGGTCGGATCCGCGGCGGCGCCCCAGCGGGCGTCATTTAGAACCCGTTTGGCGTTTCTTAAAGTGTTCTTATCGTTTCAGGTGGTTTACTTTGGACCACTGATCTGGCTCCTTCCATCAAAGAACTCCTCTTCCATTTGCTCGCGGAGCTTCTGCGTAAGATCCACCATCTTGAGCGGCGCCGGAGCCCCGCCGGGCTCTCCAGCTCCATCGCTCTGCTCCTCAACCCCTGCCTCGCCGTCCTCGTGGCCCTGCAGACGGAGCTCCGGAAGCTCTACGACCGGGAGACTCAGGGATGGGCCGCCGGGGGGGGGGGCGGAGCCGGCGGCGCCGCGTTGGCGCTGGCGGCGGAGCAAAGCCGCTTTTCCACCTACTTCCACGCTTTGATGGAGGCGTGTCTGGCCGTGACGGAGGTGACGCTTCCCCTGAACGTCTGCGGCTCCACGGTGGGGGCCCTGTCCTCCACCAGCGCCCCCAACCTCAGCGACTCGTCTTCGTCTTCGTCGTCGTCCCCGGGACAGACGCCGCAGAGCCCCAGCCTGCTGTCCAAACGCAAGAAGGTGAAGATGAAGCGCGAGAGGGCGGCGGCCGCGGTGGTGGCGGCCGTCTCCGGGAAACGCGGCGGCGGCGGCGCCCGGCTGTCGGAGAGCGACGGCGCCCTGCTGAACATGGCGAGCAGCAAGCCCGAGGACATGCTGTGGTTCCACCGCTGCCTCACTCTCCTGATGATCCTGCGGCACCTCGCCAATAAGGACCCGCAGGGCGTGAGCGTGACCGGCGACGCCGTGACGGACGCCTGCCAGGCATTGGTCGGTCCCACCGCCCACGGCCGCCTCCTGGTGCTCTCGGGGATCCCCACGCACCTGGAGGAGGCCGCGGTTCGGAACGCCATCCGCCGGGCGTGCAACGCTCACGGGGGGCTCTTCAAAGACGAGGTCTTCATCCCTCTGCAGGAGGAGGAGCCAAAAAAGACCAAAGTTTCCAGCCCCCAGGGGGTCAAAGCGGCCCCCGAGAGTCCCGACAGCTCCAGCAGCGCCACTCCGGCGATGAGCGTGAGCGCCTCGGCGTCCACCAGCCAGACGTCCATCTGCAGCTCCTCCCAGGGGGGGGGCTCCCGCACCGCCAGCGAGCTGTCTGTCGATCAGGAGCTGTTGGCTGTTCCGCCTCCCGCCCCCGCCGCTGCGCAGCAGGGTCCCCACGACCCCCAGACCGTCTCTAGCCAGGAGAGTCTGGACACCTCGCTGTGCAGCACGGGAAGCCTGGGGAGTCTGGGCAGCCTGGGGGGGGAGCCCCCGGACGGCGGGGAAACCCTGTCGGCGTCGGACGGTGGCGCCGCGCACACGGTCACCTCGCTGGAGAGCCACGCCGTCGTGGCCCGGCCCATCAAGGGCTACGCCGTCATCGAGGTGGGTGTGGGAGGCCTTTATTCCGTTTGTTTGTCCCGAGGCCCCCCCCAAAAAAACCCCCTGTTTTTCCGTCTTCCCAGGTTCGCTCTCGGGCCAAAGTGGAAAAGATCCGCGCCAGCCTTTTCAACAGCAGCGACCTGATTGGTCTGTCCGGCCTGGAAGGAGAGGAGGAGCTGCTGGAGCTGAGCAACGAGGAGATCCTCACCGCCTCCAGCGTGAACCAAAGCCTGTTCGACACGCAGGGAAGCTCCGCCCTCGAGGACTACTTCCTGGACAAGTCGCTCAGAGGTTGCTGTTTGATCTCTCTCTCTTTATTGTTTTAACCCATCGATCGTTAAATCTCCGCCCCCTTTCCCCGTCCAAGGTGACAAGCTGCTTCCCGCGGCGCGAGACGTCCTCACAGACATTTTTAAGAGCTGCGTCCACTCGGAGCAGATGCTCAGCCTCACGCCGGCCAAGCCCGCCAAAGTGGCCGACATCTTCCTCAGCAAGGAGCAGATCAACGCTCAGACCCCGGGAAACCTGCTGCACACGTTCTTCACCAACGTCAGGCCCACGAAGAAAGTCCTGGAGGACCAGCTGACTCAGGTACGGGAGCGGGGAACGTCCCGAATGTTCCGAACGTCACTCGTTTATTATTCGTTTATTATTCGTTTGCGTCAGATCCTGAGGAAGTACGGGACGCCCAAACCCAACAAGAACAAATACAGCAAAGCGGGAAAAGAGCAGCACCAAGGGAAGGTGGTGAGCACCAAGAGGCCCATCACCAAACCCCCGACCAAGGAAAGGTCGGTGCTCAACAGCGTCAGGTGAGCGATCCACGCAGCCCCCCCCCCCCCACTCCCCCGAGGATGAAGCGCCAGGTGACGTCTGTCTGAGATTTGCTGATCTCTTTCCGCCGTCTCCGCCAGAACGGCGCTGAGCGAGAAGAAAGCGGTCCTGAAGCCAAAGTCCCCCGAGAAATCCAGAGCCGAGGACAAAGACGTGGAAAAATGTCCCGCCAAGAAAACCGAAGGTTGGTCGACAACGAGGCGCCGCGGCGTCTTCGGGTGAAGCGAAACTGTTAGTTTCTAAAGAGGCGCTGATCCACTAATCTCGGTTCGATCGATTCAATCCAATCAGGAATGCCGGATTATTATTGATATGATTATCTAAATGTATCTTTATACACCAAACCATGAATCCGAGATTTTGAGGAACGCGTTTTGAAGCTCCATCGACGGCAACGTTAACGACAATCCCAAAGTGATCCAGAATCCAGGATCTCTTCCGGATCATCACCGAAATGCAGTCGTCTGTTCCCGGTAGCGTTCCCAACATTCCCCCCGAATCTTTCATCAAGATCCAACTCCAGCCAGATAAAAACCCACAACCTCCTCGAGTCCACGTTTAAAAGCGCCTCACATTCCATCCCGTCTCCTCCTCCAGTCCCGGAGGAGAAGCACCTGACGCTGGAGGGCTTCCATAAATTCGCCGTTGACCGATCCAAGCAGGACATCCGGAGCGTCTGGAGGGCCATTCTAGCCTGCGGCTACGATCTCCACTTCGAAAGGTGAGACGCGATCCCGTCGCCGGGAGACAAACACCCAAACGGACGGAGGGACGGACGGCGGGCTCGTGGTCAACGCTTCGGACGTCTCTGCTCCAGGTGCACCTGCGTCGACACCCGCCACGCCCAGAAGGCCTGCAGGAAGTGGAGCCTGGAGCTGGACGTGGCGTTGGTCCAGTACGTCAACAGGCTCTGCCGCCACCTGGCCATCACGCCGGCGAGGCTCCACCCCCACGAGGTTTACCTGGACTCCAGCGACGTGGCCGATCCTCGCGTGGCGTGCCTGCTCAGTGCGTAGCGTTTTCTGCCTCGGCGAGCGGCGCCCGCTTCCCCGCGTGACGCTTCTGCTCCTCCCCCCCCCCCTCAGACGTGCCCGTGGAGAGCCTGCGCCTCCGCTTCGCTCTGCTCCAGTCCCTCAACAACACGCTGGAGGGCTTCTTCCTGCCGCTGGTGGAGCTGAGGCAGACGCTGACCTATCAGAACAGCATCGCCGCCTTGATCTGCGAGGCCAAAGGTGAGCAGGCCCCGCCCCTGCGAGCCTGACCTCGCCAGTAACCCCCCCCTCCTCTTCCTCCGCTGGGTTCCAGGTCTGGTGTTCTACGACACGAAGGTCACGGTGATGAACAGGGTGCTGAACGCCACGGTGCAGCGGACGGCTGACCACGCCGCTCCAGAGATTACCCTGGACCCTCTGGAGATGGTGGGAGGTACGCCTTTCGTCTCGCCGCTCGCCCCCCCCGTTTCTTCCTCCTTCTCAGACGTTTCCCGCCGTGTTCTCCCGCAGGCGAGATCAGGTCGTCAGAGAACACGTATTTCTGCCAGGCCGCTCGCCAGCTGTCTTGCGTGCCGTCGTCCCAGCTGTGCGTGAAGCTGGCGAGCGGCGGCGACCCCACCTACGCCTTCAACATCCGATTCACCGGCGAGGAAGTTCACGGAACAAGTCAGGCGTTCTCTTTTTTTACTCCGTTGGTAAATGTTTTGGAAAACGCCAACCTGACGCCGCTCTGTTGACTCCTCCTCCTCCAGGCGGCTCCTTCCGCCATTTCCTGTGGCAGGTGTGCAAGGAGCTACAGAGCTCCGCCCTCTCCCTGCTGCTGCCCTGCCCCAGCGCCGCCGCCAACCGGAACAAGGTGAGGGTTACCCGCGGCGATGCGTCCCGCCTGTGATTGGCTCGAACCACAGATGTGATGTCATCGTCTTTCGGGGGGGGGGGTGTCGTTCGCCAGGTTTAATCTGGTTTCCCGTCCCTGCTGCTGGTCTCGGCTAAAATTTAGACTAACTGATCTGAAATCAGCAGCGGCGCGACGGTCCATCGGGCGTCTCGGCGTCAAACGCCAGGCGGTCGCCGTCCAGGGATCAGCGGAGACGTTTTCCTTCCTTCCACGTTAGCTCAGATTTTTACGCCGTGAAAGCCGCTCACGGTTTTCCTATGTTGCTTCCGGAGGGACGATGAGATAAGAAGACTTCCTGCGTGTCGCTCCTCGCCACACACGTCCCTGATGTCCTGCCCCCCCCCCCTCCTTCCCAGGGGAAGTACATCCTGACTCCCTGCCCCATCAGCTACGCAGAGGAGCAGCTGCTGCACTTCTTCGGGCAGCTGCTGGGAATAGCCATCCGCGCAGACGTTCCCCTTCCCATGGACCTCCTGGGCTCCTTCTGGAAGGGTCTGGTCGGCGAGCCGCTCGATGGCGAGCGGGACCTGCAGGAGGCCGACGTTCTCACCTACAACTACGTGAAGAAGTTCGAGAGCGTAAGGGACCGCCGGAGAGTCGCTCCTCCTGCCGGAGACCCTTCTAGACGACTGTAACGCGACTCCTCTGCTCCCGCCCCCCCCGCAGGTGAGCGACGAGGCGGAGCTGGAGGCCCTGTGCGCCGAGATCTCCTCCTTGCACCACTCGGGAGAAAGCCCCGACTCCCCCAGCCGGCCCTGCTGCACCTTCACCTACGTCGCGGTGACGGGGGAGGAGGTGGAGCTGTGTCAGGGAGGTCGAGGCCTCGCCGTCACGTAAGACAAACTGCCTTCCTGTCGGTTGTCGACGGAAACGGCCCGACTCGCCCCGACTTGGCCCGGTACCTGATCGTATCTGTCCGCGTTTAAGGTGGGAAAATAAGGACGTGTACGCGCGGACGGTGCGGCGCCTTCGTCTGAGGGAGCTGCAGAACGTGGAGTGCATGACGGCGGTGCGAGCCGGACTCAGCTCCATCATCCCCCTGCAGCTGCTCACCATGCTCCTCCCCCTGGAGGTGGAGCTGCGCACCTGCGGGCTCCCTTACATCAACCTGGAGTTCCTCAAGGTGAGGAACATTCCCGACACGGCGCCAATTTGGAATTATTTTGTTTTCCTTTTTTTATTAAGATAGACATGCGTGTGTGTGTGTGCGCCGCCCCCCCCCCCCCCGTAGGCGCACACCATGTACCAGGTGGGCCTGATGGAGACCGACCAGCACATCGAGTTCTTCTGGGCCGCCCTGGAGATGTTCACTCAAGAGGAGCTCTGCAAGTTCATCAAGTTCGCCTGCAACCAGGAGCGCGTGCCGTTCACCTGCCCCTGCAAGGACGGCGGCCCCGACACCGCCCACGTGCCCCCGTACCCGATGAAGATCGCCCCTCCCGACGGGGCAGCAGGTAAACGGCTCGCTAACGCTCCCGACGGCGTCCGCGTCTCCTGGCTCATCTTTGTTCTCAGCTAAACTTCTGCTCACGCTAGCTCATTAGCCTGCAGCGTAACCGGGACGGTTGGTGGGCGTGTCGTCTCACGGCGTCCCGCTTCTCGTCCCCCCCCCCCCCCCCCTCGCAGGTCAAGCGGACTCGCGCTACATCCGCGTGGAGACCTGCATGTTCATGGTGAAGCTGCCCCAGTACGCGTCTCTGGACGCGATGCTGGAGAAGCTGCGATACGCCATCCACTACCGCGAGGACCCCCTGAGCGGCTGACCGGACACGACGACCCCCCCCCCGCCGCCTTCCTGGGCGTGAGCAGGCCACAGCTCCGCCTCCTCCGCTGCGTTTGGTTTCATCCCCCCCCCCCCCTGAGTTAGCTGTTAGCGCTTCGCATGTTTACGCTTCATTTCATGTAACGTTTATGTTTTACGAGGAATTCAGGGACGGTGATCTGAAACGGCGCCGATGCCGTTCATAAGCGTCCGTTCTGGTTTGCACTGAGTTTGAGACGGGTTTTCCGTTTCAGTCGAGTTCTGTGAATTTTACCGTAGTGGGTCAGAGCAGCGCTTTACGGGTTGCGGGTTCAGTTCCTGATTTCTGAACCCTTGTTTTTATTTACCCCTCAGTATTGAGTATCTGCTCTGAGCTGCTCGTATCTGTGAGGGCAACAGACGAGCCTGTTACCCTTGCCTCCGGGGGGGGGGGGTTCCGTAACAAACGTTACCGAACGCCACACGTTCCGTAACGTTTGTTACGGAACGTGTGGCGTTTCCTAAATTCCAGCAGGACGATGTGAATAAATGCTATGCGGGATGCTAGTTTAGAATATGAGCTAAAGGCTATTTGATGGACGAGAGGCTATTTAAAGGGGCGGTTCACCCTGAAAAGCGCAAACCTTTGACGTTTACGTGCCGTTTATCCGTCGACATGTCGGATAATTTAACTTCTTGAGTATTCCTGGAGGAAATCGGGAATCTGCTCGTTGGAAGAAGAATTCACGCGAATAGTTTCGTCCACAGACCGTCGTTGGCTAGTTGGGGAAGCTGATCTCTCTGTTCCCTGTGCAACGGCGTCATGCCGTGTGACGTCACAGGAAAGAGACGCTGACACCGTAAGAGGGACACGTGTGTGTGTGTGTGGGTGGGGGTGGGGGGTGGGGGGGGGGGCTGTCCCTTTAAGTGATGTAAAAATGTATCATCGAGTTCTGGAAACCTGTGAAAATAAGATGAGCTGCTCTGTGGTTTGTGTGAAACTCCTACTGAATGTGCAACAACGCCCCCCCCCCCCCCCCAAAACAAACACCGAGGGAGGGGCGGCAGATTATCTTGAGTTCTGTCTGTTTTTGTTTTTTATTAAATATGAGAATATTTTCCTATTTTAAACATTCATTTTACGCAGAGCCAAAATGTCTTTCTGTGTATCCAGGAAACAGGAAACAGGAAGTGGTCCCCGTTGCTCATCATCATCATCATCACTTCATCCGGTTGTTTCTGCTTTTGTTTTGCACTGCTCTTCCTCCAGGGAAAGATTCAAACGGTCTGTCTGATGTCCGGTTTGTGGCGTCGCTCCTTGCTCTACGTTTTGGGAACGCCAGCGATCCCGACTCCTTCGTCTTGTCCTCGGGAAGATCGACAGTTCCTTTGAAGGGTGATTGTACCGCTGCTATCGGGGGGGGGACGGGGGGGGACGACATGTCCATACAAAGAGGTGTCGAGATAAAACGTGTGCTGTACATTGACTTGATATTTATTACAATTATTTATGGTTGCGTTAACTTAACTTTTACCGTCTTTGCCGCTGCACATCTGGAACGTAACGTATCTAAGATGGATGATGCAGATGTGCAGGATCAGACGGCGTCGAGATTTCTGTGTCACAATAAACAAAACGTCTTCATGTACGAATGCTGTTTTTATTATTGACGTTTTGGCATTATTGAGGAGGGAACCTGCACCGGCATGGCTAACGGCTAGCTGCATTAGCTGGAGTCCAGCGGTCTCGGTGCTTGTGGCGCTCTGGAGCGTTTGGGTCTATGGAGAGCGTGAATAAACGCGGCCTGTGGACGGTGACGAAGAGGAGGCAGCCGGTTAGGAAAGGCCGAGCTGCTTCTTCAGCTTCCTCAGCTCCGCCATGCTGATGTTGTTCCCGCCACACACCACGACGACCACCGGGCCCAGCCGCTGCGCCAGCTTTCCCTCGCCTTGCAGCCTCTTGATGACGCCACCGTACACGGCGGCCAGGGCGGCGCCGCAGGCGGGCTCCACCAGCACCTTCTCATCGTCTGCAGGGGGGGTCGGGCTCAGATGATGTGTGTGTGTGTGTGTGTGTGGTGGGGGGGGGGACTCACCCACAAACTTCTCCAAGGCCCTCACGGCCTCCTGATCCGTGACGACCTCTGAGAAAACCGCGTGCTCCTTCGCCAGCTCCAGGGATCTCGCCGAGACCCTCGTCACCCCGAGGGTGATGGCGACACTGGAGCGAGAGAGGGAGGAGTTCAGGGGTTTCCTGAAACGCGAGGAGCACGCCATGAAGTCCTCGCGTGGGTTACCTGGTGATCTCCGGCAGCGTGACCAACTCCCCGGCCTCCATCGCCGCGTTGAGGCTGTGGGCGCCCACGGTTTCCATGGCTACGACGGGCACGTCCGCCCAGTGGGCTCGGCGGAGCCCCTCCACCACCCCGTTCAGGAGGCCTCCGCCCCCCACCGACAGCACGATGGCCCCCGGCTTCTCCGCCAGGTCCTGCTGCAGCTCCTCCACCAGAGACGTGTGCCCCTCCCTGCAGCGGGGAGTCGACGTCGGTTCAGGAAAAGTCTGTTTTCCTCGTTGCTCACGGCGAGGTGGGGGGGGGGGCTAAGACGCCTACCAGATGAGGGGGTCGTCAAACGGAGAGATGAAGGTCCAGGCGGGGTTGTTCGCCACCAGCTGCTGACCGTATTCAATGCTTTCATTCACGGCCTGACAAAAACAGGAACTCGGTTAATCTGATGGATTAAAGTCATTTGAACCGGCTGGCGACGCGTCCGAGGTGTAACCCCGCCCCTCGCCCATAGAAAGCTGATAGGCGCCATCAACTCCGGCGTGGCTGGAGGTGAGATGATCGACTCGTCTACCAGAAAATGGATGGATGATTCTTAGGTTCTGACGGGTGTTTTATTTTGAGAAACTGCTGGAACGAAGAGGAGCCGACGGCCTCCCAGAAAATAAAGCTTTTTTAAGTCATCCTTAAAACACGTGTTTATCTGGTGACTCGTCCACCAGGAACCTGATTTAGAAGAAGAACGCTCTGAATAAACCAATAAACCATCCATTGATCAACGCGTTAATCATTTATTGATTATTCTACGGACCTTGCCGTGAATAATCACGGCGGCGCCCTCGTCCTTCAGTCTTTCCACCGTGGGGTTCGGCGTCACGCTCGGAACCACGATGGTTGCAGGAACCCCGAGCTGGCGCGCGGAATAAGCCGCCGCCATCCCGGCGTTTCCTCCTGTTTGGGCCCAAAAGAGGTCAGAGGTCAGACACCAAAACGCACCAACCGGGCCGGGACTCGGTTCATCCGGTTTGGGCTCACCTGAACAGCACACGAAACGCTCGCATCCTCTCTCTGCCCACTGCGGGAAGAAGACACGCTCCGGTCAGGACCCGGACCCTTAAGCCTCCATCGCCCCGGTCAGTACTCACGGTTCTGCAGAGGTGCCCGATGCCCCTGATCTTAAAGGATCCCGTGGGCTGGGACGACTCCAGCTTGAGGTAAACGGGGGTCCCGGCGACTTTGGTCAGAGGGAGGCTCTGCCTCACCGGAGTGGCGACGTGAAGATGCTGCTGGGTCTTCATCACGCTGTCGGAACCACCAGAGACAACGTTCAGAACACATTCCCTCTGTTCTCAAGGTTCTAGATCTAGATCTCACCTGTAGCCGCTGCAGATTCCCGTAAGTTCCTGCCGATCCTGCGTTCGGAGCTCAAATATATCTCCTTGTACTGAGGGCGTGGCACACGAGGCACATCCCCTGACCAATCAGAGCCAAGCATCCAGACACTCAGGGCCACCACAAGGAAGAGGAGGGCTGAGGATGAATGAAATTGCTCTCATTTAGATCTATCACCCCCCCCCCCCCCCCCCCCCTTGGGATGACTCATATAGGCAGGAATACAGGCTGTCATTTAAAAAGTGGTAAGTATTTCACAACCACATTTCTCAGCAGTGAAAGGTCACCGTGACAACAAGAGTTCCGATCTGGATGATCTTGATGACATCACTGTTGCTAACAAACAGACAAACAGAACCTCCTAACGGCTAACCATTTAGAAAAATCTTCACATTTCATCAACATTTTCAAATAAGAAATTTCTGAAAGTTGTTAATAAAAATAGTAAAACGCCCTCCAGAGAAATCATTTTTTGCTGCTTCAGCAGCAGGATCGATCGATCCATTTCAGAAGAATCAATTTCTGCTGCTGAGTAATTCCTCTGCGAGCTTCTAATTCCTCCAAAATAGAATCGCTAAATGGTCGATTGTCGTCTCGTCCCTGGAGCGTCTTCACATCAGCGACGGAGGGGACCCGCCGCCCAATGTTCCAATAGGGGCGGGGGTGTCCTCTCAACATTACAAGGTGCTCTGTGCTTTCACAGGATCTTTGCTTTATGACCTTTGTCTCAAAGGACGTGACTTCTGCTTCTCATCATTCATTAGCTCTCAAACAGGACATCACTTCCTGTTTCACGTCCCGCTGACCGGACCGGAGACATTACCGTCAGTCGTCTGTCAGCAGGTCATCGGTCTGTTCCTGTCTGTTCCCGTCTGTCATGAGTTAAAGCTTTTAGTTCTCACATTGTTTTCAGATTTGACATAAAACACGCAGAAATTACTTCACATTTTCTTTTTGTTCTCCAAATGACGGCATTTCAGCAAGTCCTTGACCCCAAAGTCAAAGTGTACGTAACGTTTGATTATTCCATTACAAGTACCATAATACTAATATAATATCAATATAATATATACAATACTAATATATGATACTAATATATTGTATATAATACTAATGTTAATATAATGTATATAATACTAATATAATGTTAATATAATGTATATAATACTAATATAATGTTAATATAATGTATATAATACTAAAATAATATATAATACTAATTCGACGAATAGTGACGTCAAAGCGAAGGGCCGCTCAGTAAACGGGTGTAGCGCCATCTGCTGGCGGAGATCCGCACCTGCTGCTTCCATCTCCTGGTCCTGTCGGACGAGTCAAACAGAAGAGGGTCGATCTTCAGGAAGTTGGGAATGAAAAAGAAAAAGAAGAATAAAGAACAGAGGAATTCTGAATTTATTTCTGCATCTAATTACATTTTCATGAAAACATGCCACGTCGTGTTCTTTTATTGCTGCAAACAGACAGACCAACAATCCAGGTAAAAGGCCCCTGCTTTACCTGGACAAAGAGGCTAGCTCCTTATGTAGCCTCGATGCTACGTCACAGGCAGCGCATATATTTGCCATTTTACTGTTTTCTATAAAGTTGCATGCTCTTAATGTTTTATAATTCTTCTTTTAGAGTTCTAAATGTATTTATCATTCATTCTAAACTTCTGTAAAACACTCCAGGAGGGACTTTTGCTCCTTAATCTCACCACCGTGGGGCACCAAAGGGTTTTTAATCCCACCACCGTGGGGCACCAAAGGGTTTTTAATCTCACCACCGTGGGGCACCAAAGGGTTTTTAATCTCACCACCGTGGGGCACCAAAGGGTTTTTAATCTCACCACCGTGGGGCACCAAAGGGTTTTTAATCCCACCACCGTGGGGCACCAAAGGGTTTTTAATCTCACCACCGTGGGGCACCAAAGGGCCTGCGGAAGGTGCCCCCTTCTTTGCCCCTGCTCTTACCTGATCTATGAACGCCCGTGACCTGGAATTGAACCCTCGTTTACTTTTAACTCCTCTTTTTTCTCTAGAAACCTGACAGAGACCTCCTTTCCTCTCCCACGGACCTCCGCGCCTCCTCCGCGCGGCGCGCACAGATCCGCGATGGCAACAGGGGAAAAAGAGGAGGAGAAAAAAAAGGAAAAGGTTTGACAACATGGCGCACTTTCCTTGAGGAAAGTTCCTCTTGAACGCTCCACAGTTCTGCCTCGGCGGGATTTCCACGCAGTTTTGGCGACACTCGCGCTCCGACGTGGACGCGCGGGGCGACTTTGAACGCCTCTTTACGCGCGGAGGCTCGATGAACAGCCAAGAAAGGAGCGCGATGGGACGAAAACGGTGACGAAACCAAAGCAGCAGACAGGATGGAGAAGGAAAGGACCCCGAAAGAGAAGGTAAACCGCGTGGAACGACCCCACGCGGCCACGCGAGCTGCTGTGTGTGGAATTGTTGCCATTTGTTGCCCCCTAAATAACTTTTTGCCCCGCGTCCCGGGCAGGAAGTAGCAGCTGACCATTCGTGCAAAAGCCTCGTAAAAGCGCTCGATTGGTTTTCCAGCCGTGCGTCCTGGTCTGTGGATGCGTGGACGCGCCGCGCGCAGACAATAGCCAACATAAATGTGATTTAAACGTCAATGGAGGATCACGCAGATGACAAAACGGGCTGCGAACCCAAACCACACTGCTGGAGCTGGAGCTGGAGCTGGAGCTCAGCAGCGCCAGGATCCCGGGGGGGGGGGGGGGGGGCGGTGAGGTTGTGTTGCCATGTCCCAGAACGCGTCCCGGGCTCGTTCCGATGTCCCAGAACGCGTCCCGGGCTCGGTCCAATGTCCCAGAACGCGTCCCCGGGCTCAGTCCGATGTCCCAGAACGCGTCCCGGGCTCGTTCCGGTGTCCCAGAACGCGTACTGGGCTCGGTCCGATGTCCCAGAACGCGTCCCCGGGCTCAGTCCGATGTCCCAGAACGCGTCCCGGGCTCGTTCCGGTGTCCCAGAACGCGTCCCGGGCTCGGTCCGATGTCCCAGAACGCGTCCCGGCCTCGGTCCGATGTCCCAGAACCCGTCCCGGGCTTGTTCCAGTGTCTTTGTCTCCTTATAATCAAGTAAGGGGTCCCCTCTGTTACCCCTCCACCCTTCCTGCCCCCAGTGAGACGCAGTCACACTTGACCTTCTATTTCTTGCTTGTCTGCCGCAGCGTTTTTGTTTGGAGGGGAGACCCGGAGAATCGGGAAAGCCTTTTGGACGTCATCGTACGGGAATGCGTTGCCAGTTCTGGAGTCACGACTCCTTCAGCCTCGGAGAGGAGGAAGCCCTTGTTGTCGAGGCCTTTTAGTTTCCTGCTGGCGTTTCCTCGTGTTTGATCTCTCACCTGTCCGCTGGTGCCGGACTGACCATACAGACGTGAGCGTGGCGCCTCAACATGAGCCTCTGAATGCCCAGAAGGCTGGAGGGTCTGCCCCGCCGACTCCCCGGGCCTCTGGAAGTAATTACCAAGCCTGCCCGCTCCCAGAATGCAGTCTGAGGAGGTGCGGCGAGGAAGCGGTATAATGGACGCCGGCCCTGAGAGCGTTGCAACCCGAGATGGACGCCGTGAGTCGGGCTCGTCAATCAGACTCTGCTGGTTGCCGGGAGCCGGTCTGAAGCTGCAGCCGAGGAAACGTCTCCTGACGACGACCCGATGGGGCCGTCCGGCACATTCCTCCGATGCCTTAGTCACGACACAACTGCTGCGTGGGTAACGCACACTGTGGCGCTGTTGCCATGACGACACGGCGACCTTCTGGAATGTGATTTTAAATCCGCAAACGCATTCAAATGAATTTGAATCGTGACTGAGCGTGATCTCGCCTACAGACGGAGCGTCACGTCCCTCGTCATCCGACTCCTCATCCGACTCCTCACCTGACTCCTCTCTGACTCCTCTCTGACTCCTCATCCGACTCCTCACCTGACTCCCCTGACTCCTCATCCGCCCCCTCGTCCGCCTCCTCATCCGACACCTCATCCGACTCCTCATTTGACTCCTCTCTGACTCTTCATCCGACTCCTCATCCGACTCCTCGACCCTGAAAACCAGCCCTGAAAATGTGAATTTGCGTCAGTATCTTCATCCAATCGGCCGTTCAGCTGCTGAAATCCTCGCTTCCTGGGTGGGGTTAACAATTCCTGGATCCGCCGCTTTTGTTGGACCCACCCCCTAATATGTTTTGTGTGTGTGTGTGTGTTCTTTTCTGGTCCCATCCTTCAACAACAGGACATAAGTCGAGGTAATTCCAGCAACGTTATTATTCCGATGTTCCGTTACATTCCTGTCTCCCTCTCTCCAGTGTCCGGCCTCCGGTTCCCGGTCCGCGGGCAGAACCACGCGGCGTGTCTCTGGGGACGGGGCGGCGAGGTGCGGACTCAGCAAAGCGGAGTTCATGGAGAAAGTGCAGCAGAGCAACGAGGCGTGTCAGCGCGGCGACTTCCAGGCGGCCGTCCGGCTGTACACCAACGCCCTGCAGGCCGACCCGCAGAACTGCATCCTGTACAGTAACCGGTCGGCGGCGTTTCTCAAACTGGGACAGAACCAGGCGGCGCTGGACGACGCTGAACTGGCATGTGGACTTAACCCCAAGTGGCCCAAGGTAGGACTCTGTTTCATCTAAAATTCAAACTACGCACATGGGGGTTCTTTGTTTTACGTTATCTATACTTTTGCTTTCTGATCAAAATAGATCAAATCTTATCCCGTGTTGTGATATATTGATAAGATGCTTGTCAATTCTGATTCATTAAAGGACCAGGATGTGGCTTGGATTGAAACAAGGACACGCTGTTTGGTTCAAGACTTATTGATTCAAGAGAAAACATTAAAGTTACTCTTAAGTAATGTCAAATTGACATTAAAGGTACATTAAGGTGACTTAAAGTGACATTAAATCTGACATAAAGTGATTTTATATTCATTAGTAGAGTTCCACTGTAGAGACATTTCCATCTAGTAGAAAAGTGTCTAAAGGTGTTCCTAACTCCGCTTAAGCCACTCCTGCCCCCCCCAATCAATACAAAGTTTTCCCGGGGTCCTGTCTCCGGTCTTGTCCGGGCCTTGCGGACTAACCCGTGATGGATTTCACATTATTCAGCCGCAGAGATTGCTCGGAGAGCGAGTCCTCCCGGCGAGGGGAGAGCACATTGATTTGGTGATTCATCACCCAGAGATACTTTTGTCTTTGGCGAGAGGGATTGATGATAATGTGGTGGAGTGCTATTGATGATCATTTGTGGCTACTAGTGATGCATCGCCGTCCACCTCTTGTTTGACGGGGGCTTGTGTGTGTTCAGTTGCTCGGGTGGGTTTTCCTCCACCTCCTCCAGACCGTTTCACTGCACTGAGATCTGTCACTTCCTGTCATGAATGAATGCCTGTTCGGTACCCACATCTGCTGTTTCAATAAAAGTCTTTTATTTTTATTTTTTATCTAGGATGCATTTATGACCTCCCTTACCATGGTAACGCCTGACATTAAAGTAGAACACATCTTATTCATTCTGGAGAGGACTCATGAAGCTCAGAGGCTACCTTTTAATTGAAAATCACCACCACGATCTTTCTCCTGCCTCCTCTCTCCTCTTTATATGCCGTCCGAGTCCCGTGGAGTCTGTGATGTGACAGGAGGGGATGGTTGGACTAATCTGGGCCGTGTAGCTCTGCTCATTCCTGGATTTACCGCCTGACGGGCGTCGGCAGACTCGGGGTCAGCGTACAGCGCGACCCTCGTGTTCTACTCTGTTACAGGAGACTAAGGGATTAATATGGATGTGGAATTTGCCAATTGCAGAGTGGGTTGCAGGGCGAATGGTTTAAGATCAACTTCCCTCTCTTGCCACTAGGGGTCAGTCACGTCAAATCGGATAGGCTGGTGAAGTAGGAATAAAAAGGGATTCCAGATGAATTTGTGTTGCATACAGAGGGGGGGGGCTGAAAGGAAATACTCTTCCTGACAGGTTCTCAGCCACGTGACGTTGGCTTTAACGGACGCGAACAAGACGGAGACTTTTATCGTGGATCTCAAGGTCACAACGACCATTTTTCCCCCCCGAACAAACAAAAGATAATAACCTCAGATTGCGATGGATTAATCCGTTTTTACTCGCGGACGCTGCCACCCACCTCCTCTATTGAGCATTTCCTGCCTCAGACAATTGATCAGTAACGGTGGTCTTAGTAACAGTGGTCTTGGTAACGGTGGCCTCGGGGAAGGAGTCCATCTGCTGCGCCCGGATGTTTGATGAAGGAACACGGACTAAATCACAGGAGTGTGCCGGCATTCAGATTCCGAGTGAGTGCATAATGTCATCAATCACACCTCCCTACGACTGCGCTCCTGCGTTGGCCCGTCAAGCGGTGACAGGCGTGGTTTTGTGGCCCCAAGCCCCAGCGAGCATCCCACCCTCCAGAAGCCCCCCCCAGCCAGCCTGTGAAAGAACCCCCCTGTCTAATCTGTCAGCTTTCCCTGCTGTAAGCGCCAGAAAACACATTCTGAGAGCAGAAAGAGAATGTGTGGTTTAATGGCCCGAGACAGCTTCGGGCCTTTCGTACCTCACCCTCTTCCTGAATATAAAAAGCTTCAATGAGGACAAAATTGGGTGTCATTCCATCAAGGGGGGGAGGGGGGGGGTCACATTTTCCCTCTGTGAGGAGGCCTGGGAGGGGAACCGGGAGGGAGCGTGTAACAAAGCTTATTTTCATATGCGTGATTAAATTTCGAGTGGAAACGGAAAGAAAACTCTCCGACTTCGCCCGACGCTGATTGATAAGTGCGTAAATCGGAAAGCCGTTTATTTCCTGTGAGTATTTTGTGATTTTCTGTCGCACCACGGGCGCTTCTTGGGCTCAGACGGGCGCCTGAGAGGACGATACACCCTGTAGATGGATTACCTGTCTGCTCGGCGCCTCCATCTGGCCCGATGACATGTTAAACAAACAGCCCTTCCCGTTATTGCTTGCTTTTCTTCTGATTATAGGTTGGGACGGCGTCCATCTCGCATTCCGTCTCCTCGCCACCTTCATAACGATGGCCAAAGCCCATCAAGCCCGGTTTCCCAGACGCAGCCTTCACCGGCATAAAAACGTCCGGATTTAACCGAGAAGACGAGTGTTTGTGTTGGAGAAGGTCACGTTGTGCGTTGGGCCCGGAGGGGGCTTTAATTACAGCCGCGGCGTATCCAGGAATCGTCTACGGCGTGGATGCCGACACCCCGATGAGCCACAAAAGCTTCTTTGTCCTGCTGTGCCGGGGCGATGACGCCGGCTTTGTCGGTTACTCTACAAGAAAAGGAAGGCGAGCGTGTGATTCCGAGACCTCTCTGCGTTCCACGTGGATGAAATCGGCCGTGGCGTGATGCGCCCGCGTCGGCGAAGCAGCTCTCGTCTGGTCTGCGTTTGTGTTGGGAGTGAAGAACCTGCCTTTTGATCTCGTGTGCAGATCGAGTTCAAGCCCTTTCTGCTTCCTTTCATTCGGAGCCATCAGAGATGTTTACGTCGTAGCATCTCTGCGGAGCGTTTGGATCCACGCCGGATAGTGACCCGGACGCCCCGCGGCGAGGCTGCAGGGAGCGCCGGATGTGTGTTGTAGCAGAAAACGTGCACTCTGGCGTGTTGTTGTTTTGATGCAGCGCGATAGCGGCGACTAATAAAACCATTTGTGTGCACGAGGAGGATATTTTCACCCGTTCCCCGTCTGTTTGGTTGTTTTCCTGGATGGTTGCTGTATCTGTTTGTAAAACTGCCAGTTGTATTTCCCTGAAACTTCCCTGAAAAGGAATCAATCTGTCAATCTAGCAATTAGCGACGCTAGCCCGGCACTAGCTGACTAGCTAGCCCTTGCTAAGTCGCGACGTCATTGGGTGTTCACAGTTTCCAGATCTCACTGACTTTGCTGAGCCCCTCACTCTGCTCATCTGCTTCCTTAGCATTAGCATCACGAGCTTGATTGAATGCTAACATTAGCATTTAGCCTGAATATATGGAAATGATCGCAGTTGACTCTATGACAAAGTTAAATAGAAAAATATCATACTATATTAGCTGTATTTACGTTAAATATGTATACTGGGGCTGACTTTTCCTGACTTTCTCTGCTCGCAAATTAGAGGAAAAAATAGTGCCCAGGAGCTCATTTATAAGTTAGCTTAAATCAAAGTCGCTTTGATTTGACAACATCCTCCGAAGCTTTGACTGAAACGTTCCGCTTCTCCGTTTCATCCCAACCCGCGGGTCTCGTTGAGCCGCTGAAACCGCACCGGTGTTGTCTTACAGCTGCGATGCCAGCACGCCGTCCCCGCTGTCTCCTCATGGAGACGCGTGCTTCGGGTTAGCATAAGGTCCCCCCCTCGTCACTCCTCTTCGGCGCTGTTTTCCACCGAGGCCCCCGGAGCTCGCCGTGGAGAGAGTGCGCTCATGAACCACTAATGAGCGGGTTCCGTTCGCTTCTGCCCAGCCGAGGCTTGAACTAATGAACAAGCCGAATGAACGGCATGTAATTACAGGCCAGCGAGCGCGGGACGGACGGAGGGACGGCGCTGGCGGGTGCGAAACCTGAAATTATTTGTCTGGAAAATCTGTGAAACAAGCGAGAGCCGTTCAAGTCCGCCTCTTTTCCCCTCTTCGAAGGCCGCTGCGGCGAAGAAGTGCTGCGCGCACGCCACGATGGCGGGAAAGTGACCACACACGCGCACACGAGTCCGCTGCTGCCATTTCAGCTTCGTCGGCCTGGACGAAGACGAGCTGAAACTAATCCCGTTTTGAGTCTTTGCTCAGGTGAAGGTGCAGCTGTCTGTGCGAGAACGCCGCAGGGCGGAGCCTCGTTCCAGTCACGCGGCGACTGAGTCACGTCCTGGGATGGTGCTGCTATTTCCAGCGCGCTAACTCGTTTGGAGCGGTGCGGATTCCAGATCCTGCTTCCCCGGGTTGCTGTGATGGTGGCCGCGTGGTTTTCCTCTCTGCCACCCAGGCGCCCCACCAAATTGTAGCGTTTCGTAAAATGTCATCTGCTTTCAGGAAACTCCCGGCGAACACGCGTGAGATGTGAAAATGGGCCTGCGGGACGCGTCTCTGACGCCACGCAGGTCGTCAGACGAGGGTTTCGGTGTCGGGTGATGTGTCTGTGTGTGTGTGTGTGTGAGATGACCTTCCTTCATCTCACTCCGACGCGATCCGTGTGTGTGTGTTAGTGTTTCGTTAATCCACACGTTGATTTTTTTTTTTTCCCGCCGTGCCATTTTGCAGATAAGCGATTCAGAAAATTAAACGCAGCGGCCGCTTCGTCCCAGAAGAAATAAATCGTCTTAAAGCTCAGGAAAACACCTCGAACAAGAAACTTCCAATCGGGTCGGGGAACGTCGGCACGCTCGGAACGCTGGTCCCTCCAGATACATCAATTGATTACCGTCTTAATAGCTTTTTACCTGCTATTACATGGTAAGAAATGTCAAAAGGCCCGGAGAACACGACCGCTTCACGATGCGACCTCCTTCCCAGGACGAGTCGCGTGCCCCGGTTCCGCCCGGAGAAATAAACGTGCCGCTCATTTGGTCTCCAGGCGGCCGGTGTTTGTGTCAGTTCTCACCTGTCAAAGCGGGTCTATTCGTCTTATCTGAAGAGACGTCGGCTCTTCTTCTTGAAGCAGCTGTGATGATGTCATTCTAAGTAAAACGTGAACGCGTGCTTCTCTGACCGCGTGTCCTTGGTGTCGCCCCTTCAGGCTTGACGTGCTGTAAGACGCCTGCGGTTGTCTCGGCGATAGCAAACAGCAGCTGCGGTCGCCTCGGACTCGGCCACTCGCTGGGAATTCCAACGTTGAAGCCAAGATTTAACAAGAGAAAAGCAAAAAAAAAAAATTCTCAGAGGATTTCTGCAGCGCAGAATTAACTCTTTGAGTGCCATTGACGTCTAAAGACGTTTTTTCCTACCCCAAACATTCACTGCCAACCCTGACGTTAAAATCTCACACTCTCTTCAACGGCCAATAATTCTAGAACGGAAAATGGTAGGAACTTTAATCTTTCGTTTCGGTTCGGTGTGTGACAGTACAGAATATTTTGTGTGGCTTGGAAAATCTGAAAAAATGCGTGAAAACTGGGGCCCTCAGCATATAGCTGAGCTGAAAATGGCTGGCACTCAATGAGTTAAACTGTCTTAAAGAGACTTTTCACCCCCTCCAGAAACAATAATGCACATTTATCCTCTAATCTGCTGTTCTGTTCGTCTGTTTGCACAATTTTTATCACGATTTCCGCCGGTATAATTTAACGCGACGGTGCTTTGCGATGCCAGCAGTCATGTCTGTATCCAGAAATCAAGACCTGGTTACTGAAGAATATCCAGACCTTATCTCGAGTGTTTTTCTGTAAGACGAGGCCGCATCGTCGCACAGAAGCAAACGTTCGTTTAGAAAAGGATGGTGTGCCACAGGGAGATTGAAGTTTAGCCAATCCAGGAAAAGACGAGAATCTTTTCATTTCAGTAAATCTTCTGGTCATTATCTTTTGGCGTTTCCCCAATTGGCTGATCGATTAATCAGCTAACTATTGTGGCGTTTCCTGCGCGCGCTGGTGAAGTGCAGTAATCTATATGCAGGGCAAGGATGCTGCGGCTCGACGCAACGATTATTGCTCAACAAAAGAAAGACACGGTGAGTGACATAAAAGCGATAAATACATCTTTCCTCATTATTGCATACGGAAACGTTTTACTCTGCGATGCAAAATGTCAGCGTTCATTAATAACACGCGTTCGTTTATTAATGTCAGACCTGCAACTGTTTCATTCAGACGCGACGAATCGATGCATCAGCAAAAAAAAAAAAAAAAGTCCAATTTGTCAGCGTTGCTCATGTGCAACCGGAACATGAAATGTAATCGGGCTTTAGTCTAAGTATGACCCGGTTTTGTCCATTAAGTGAATCCTGCGTTCCTCTGTAATTAAGGACCTCACTGGCTCGTCATATATGATTAATGATAGATTATTTCTAATAAATAATGGATGTTTGCAAGGCGGTCCGGCACAACGGATCCAATATGCAAAATATTATGTTAACATGCTTCTATAATCATCTCGGAGTCTGTCCTATCAACGAGTCGGGCCGTTTAATGTTCCACTCGGGCCCAGTAGAAGATGGATCTTCTGCTTGTGTGTAAATGTCTCGGTTTATAAGGGCCTCCAGTCCAATCCATTCTTCTGAAGTGCTCCTTCCAGATCTCGGGGCTCGTTTTTAGGCGGCTAAATTACTCACTTGTGTCAGGTTATTACAATTAGCCGTTGGAGTGCCTGCGCCGTTGTGTCTTACCGGGATGCCTCCCTCTAATTCATTCTCTCCGTAATGAGTTTTACGGGGAAATGCACCGGCTACAACAACAGGAGCAGCAAAATAGAAATGCCTGGGGCGACGTATCAGCCCCACCCCACCCCCCCCAAAAACAAAGCCATGAAATGCAGGTGTTGTTTCGATGTGCGCTAAACTGACAAATGGCTTCTCTGGTTCGAGATATAATCTCTGTATTTGACCAGATGCTGAGCTGCTGCAGTCGGGCGGTAAAAATCACACACAAATGTTTGTTGCTGCTTTAATGAGCCAGGGGATGAAGTTTGTACCGCGTGATCAGAAAAACGTGAAATACCAAAGGACCCGGTGAGACCTGTCGCTCCCGGTTTTCATCCGGATTCGGTTGCTGGATCAGTAGCATCACCCTCCCATGTAGACAAAGTCTTTGTTTTACTCTCTAACATAGTTGAATATATATATATATAATTATATGCGAGCTACAAAATGCTGGGGTTTTCTGTCTGGAAACGATTGTAAACAAACATTCTGATTGGTCCTGTGTTCCGCCATGTTCACGCCCCAAACCAAACGGATGCCCGGATATTCATCTACGAGTCCGGATGTTTTGGAGTACCTTGTATTCTTGGCCACGGTTAAAATTGCTGCCTTTAGAGAAACGTATTAACTGAACAATCTCAAGCCCCACCCACCTGGAGTCAACAACCAATCAAATTAAACCCATTCACATGCAAATCAAGGGCGGAATTGGAGTATTGGCTGTCTGCACCTGCATTTGCAGTTTCTGTGTGCCTCTGAAGGAATTGTTGAATAGAGCCGGATGCTAATTTGATTAGTTGGTTCATTGATTGATCAACAGATAATCTGCAGCTGTTGCGATCCTCTCAAACGGAATATTCCATCGGTTGTTTTCGGTGTGGGTTTCTCACGTGTGACGATTTGATGTCTCTGACTGCCGAGACGGGCCTTAAACAGTCGATTCGTCCAAGAACACACGTTTCTCAATCATTGATATTTGAGGTAAATCCAGACGCTCGGTTGGCAGGGTGTTAATCTCTAAACAAATGGCATCAAGGAGGCGAAACAAAGTCAAGCAAACCGTTTATAGGCCGGTACAATGGATCGGTCGACTAACGACTGAGTCCCAACAGCACCTCCACCGTAATGACTTTCCAGTTCTCATTAGCTCTAATGATTGTCTGGTTGCCCTGGGTAACCACATGTGGACCACTGTCTGCCACCTCGTTTGGACGGGTCGCCTCTATTGGAAAACTCTGTGTGGTCATTAATATTCCTGTTAACCAGGACTTAAAAGACGAGTCGTTATTCTAAGAAGCTAATTCTAAGAACGTTCTCCAGCTCATCCTTCAGAGTCGGTTCTCCCTCACAGGACAGGAACGGTTTGCCATTGTTGAAAACCTTTTTGAAGCAACAGTTGATGTAATAAAAATAAAATCAGCGTTCCTGTTGGATGTGTAAACAGGAAAAGAAAAAAGACAGTTTCATCAAAGTATAAATGGAAAATGATCTAGATTCAAATACGGAAAAATAATCCTGAAGACAGAATACTTAAATATCCGGTTGTACCGTGTGATCTGTAGATCCCAGTCTCTGTTCTCAGGACGTTTAACATTCCATATCTTATATAAGTTAAGACTGTGACATGAATAGTTTTAATGCAAAGCTTTTATTTTTTACAACATAATTTGACAACCTGTAGAAATAAATGTGTCAAATTTAGCTCGGAGAATTGCTGCATCCATAATTGACGTTCGCTGCGCTCCAGCGTTTGTGTTTAGCGCTGAATAATGCTCGCTAATTAGCGCCTGCCGTCTAACGACGCCGGTTAAATGATGTAAGGCGGTGAAAGCTGTAAAAAGATGATTATGAAAGAAACATGACTTGCTTGTTTCAAAGTTTCTCGCTGCTGAAACCCACAGACGTAAACGTATGCTAGCGTGCGCTAATAGCGTGGAACCTGATGTAAACAGGAAGTGATATCAGTGGTGTCCGTTATCATCATATGTTTACATTTTTTTAAAACATAGTACTATTACTATCAATCTGACTGAATGCATTTTTACAAATCAAATGCCCATATAAGGAAATCATTTCCTTATATGGACCCTTTGTTGAAACTTGCATCCGACAATGACCTGAAAACAGGAAAAGCGATTGGGAAGTTTGTCAACGAAGCTCGGAAGTCTCGACGGCGTCGCCTTTGTAGCCGGAGACTCTAAACACTTTGAGGGGCGTTTGATTTTGACAACCCAGGCCGGTGCGGACGGGCATGTGGAGATTATTGCGCATCCTGCATCATTCGTTTAAAAAGCTTAAAAGATAATTCAGTGGAATAAAATTCTTAAAACCTTTTTTGTGTCGTATTTCATGTCCAAGCCTTTTCCCAATTTAGTTTTCAGTATCGTAATGAAATATTGATGCATCAGGATCTGAATGGTTCTAATTACTTCCTCGGTTTTCATCGACTCGTAAATAGAATAAATTACGCATTCACCCTGCGCGTCGCCATGTTTATTTATGATGCACTCTCCTTTCACTTTCTTCTGTGTACTTCATTTAATTGCATATTTTTTTTATCCACAGTCACACCGGCTTTCATTTCCCCCGGCGGCACTTACGGCATCCATTCACGCCACGTGGGATTTTAGCATCGCGAAGTCTGCAGTTAAACACGAGGAAATTATTGGAGGCCGTTTGTGGAAACATTCAGTTTTCATTTCAGAAAAAAGTAGGCAAACAAAGGAATGCCGTCACGCTCCACGGTGCGTCATGCTTCTATATGCGGCTGTATGCTAAGCTAGCTCATATTCACACGTGTGCATTTGTGTCTCCTCCTTCCTGGCTTTTTCTGGCTACCCCCCCCCAAAAAAGAGCCATTTTAGTTCCTCCTTAAATCCTCATCACATGTTTTATTGCACCAAACCGTAATTAGATGCTTATGTGGCAGCGTGTGGGGAGGGAGGGGGGAGTTTATATCTCGTTTGTGGGACACGTTGGATTAATAAAGATGCATCTTTAGCAGGGCGGCCTGATGGCTTTGCAGAGGTTAGCACGCATCTGAACGCCGCCTTCAGACGGCGCGCTTCCTCTTCCGTGGCATCATATTGTTTTTAGTTTTCTTTCCATAACAGGTCTCTTCTTCTTCACTTTTTCTTGGCACTTTTCCTTAAATCGTGCCTTTGGCTGGCGGTTCTCCCGGCTGTCAACCTTTATTCCTGATATTCCGAGAGGCTGTCGGTTGTTAAATTGACGTAGATGTAATTTATTACGGCAGCTAAAAGCGCTCTGTCGTCTGATACCCTGACAGCAGCAGGATGACGGCTCCGGTTTAACCGCCATCGTTATGATCATTGTCGAGCTCCTCCCCTGACGAATCACGACTCATTGTTTGATCGCTCGCGCCTTCTTGGCCCTGTTATGGTCAATAGCCCGGACAGCTCGGTGCCGTTCCCGCAGAGACGGTTCCGTGATGAAATACGATCCATCTGGGCGAATGTGTGTGTGTCAGAAAACACTGGAGCACACATGGAACAAGTAGAACCCAATAAATATCAAACAGTTTCCCTCCTGCACCATCACCAGACTGGCATCCGTGCTTTTAACGGCGTCCTCCTTGTTTAAGATAACAACAAGCGCTAATTTGTGCTAAATGCTAACGTAGCAACGTAATAAAAAAGAAAAAAAAACACAAAATGAAGTTAATATCTGCCGAACATCAGAACTGTGAATGTGTTTCAATGCTAGCATTAGCATTTACCGTAAAGCATAGCTGCGCCGCAGAGCATCCGGGTCACATGGGATTGACAATGCTCCACCCCTTAAATCTGGTTTTTTATCTCCTCGATCTGGATTACGATCTGGATCAAATTGTGCATGGGGTTGGAACATCTTTCGGGTTCCATGCCGGTGTATTTTTTATTCCGCCCCAGCCTTAAAGGTCGTTGATGGTCACCCTCACCCCCCAGGAGCATTTGGTCTACGCACACCTCTAAAGCCTAAATGAACTCTTCACCAAAATGTGATTTAAAGATCTCTTGTAGATGTGATTTTACTCTCATGAGCTTTTTTGAAGCATCAATATTTAAGTTCTTTTTAATATTTATGTCATTTTGCACAATTTCCTCTGCTTGTCCAGAAACAAAAGAATCGTTGTGTGGACATATTAACTTCACTCAGAGGGGGGGGGGGGGGTTGAGCGTCTGTGCGTGCCGGCCGTGTGATTGGCCGGTTACCTGAGACTATCAGTGCATCTTGATTGGCTGTTACATGGCGTAGGAGCGTTGTGATCCGGCTTCTCCACCTCTGCTCTGAACCTTCAAAGCGAGCTTGGGTTTCATTCTCTTCTGCACGCCGGGCTTTATTGGATGTGGCGGGCTAATAAAGAGTCTTACTTTGCAGTTGAGGTGACGGGTCAAGGCTGGAGATAAGGGATAGATGAGGAGCAGTGTGTGTGTGTGTGTGTGTGTGTGTGTGTGTGTGTGTGTGTGTGTGTGTGTGTGTGTGAGAGGCCCAGCCTGACTCATAGTCCAGAAATGGCCAGCGGACAGATGGCAGAACCGGACCGGGATTACCGGGACGTCTCTACGTTGTGTTTCTGTCACTCTCAGAGAAAGACTTCCTGTGTAGAAGGAGGTGGAGGAATGTGAGGAAGATGAGTATGAAGGCCGGGGGGGGGGGGGGGGGGGGGGGATGAAGAAGGACATACCGGTCTGTAGGGTTTCATTATTTCAGATGAAACAAAGGGAAAAAAACGACTTCCTGTTTGCGCTAAAGTCTATTTCGCCGCTTGCCGTTTGTGCTAACGCTAACGCGTGCGTTACATGAGGCGCTGCTCTGGGTCTGCTCGGGTTCTATTTCTTGTAACGCTACATGTTGTGTTGCGGCGCCGACGCGGGAACCTCGCTGCCTCCCGCGTCGGCGCTGCGGCCCTCATGGCTGATCAGCTCCACGGCTCGGCAACATGCATTTTTAATGCCATAGATTGCACCGCCGACTCCGCAGTGGCGGCCGAGGTGCTTGTTTTCTCTCTGTTTCCTGTGGCGTGAATGCTGTTGTTATTGCGTGTGTGTGTGTGTGGGGGGGGGGGGGGGGGCTGCAGGAGGACGGGGATTTGCTCTAATTAGGACCTCTCTGCAGCCTTTGTGGCATTTTCGTTCTGCCAGTTCCGTCGATGACCTTTCTATCGGAGGAGAAGAAAGCCTTTGCATGGACATGCATTATTCACCACGCAGGTGTTGATCCGAGCGCCGGCGCCATCGGGGCTCAGACCGGGCGCCCACTCAAGCCGCTTTGTGGAACAGGTGCGAGCAGGTGCCAGCGAGTCATCGGCCGTCGTCGTGGAGATTTGTTTTCTGCTCAATCGATTTGATGATTTTCCATTTTACTCCGATTACTTTACATTCCGGTGCTTAATGATCCGTGTTTGTCCGCTTTGGATCCAGAGGTGGACGCTTCATTCACCGCTGTTCTTTCCTATTTGCAGAACCCCCGCCGAGAGCAGACGTCCATTTTCCTCCTTTTCTCTGTAATTGCTTTAAAAAAAAATTATTTTATGTTTTTATTACACAATGAAGTGAGTAGAAGAATGAAAATGTAGGAGCCATTCATGCTCACATTATGCCAACTCCTTCCTGTCTTAATATTCAGACCCCCCCGATCCCACCTACCACAATAAGCTCCTCTTTATGTCTGATTTCGTCTCGCGTCCGGAAGACGTTTCTGTACAGCGGTCGGGGAGAAGACGAGGGCGTCCTCGTTAGTGTTGCAGATGTTCACCGCGCCTCCTCGTCTCGTTTGCCGCCGCGCCGCGCCGCGTCTCCTCCTCCGAGGAGGTGAGAGATCGGAGCACAGAAGATAAATTCCTCCTCGTTGTTTATCATCTTCGTCGGGGGGGATGAAGGCGCCTCCCTGAAGCAGGAGTGACGGTCCATCCGTCACATCGCCGTGGCGGCCTGGTCAACGGGAGGTCACCTCCTAGCAGTTACCTGTTAACTCGGCTAATGGAGGTCTATATTTGCATAATGGGGGGGGGCTGCCGACAAGCGGGGGGGGGGGGGGGGGGGGGCTTCTCTCATTGCACAAATGACACCATTCATCACAGCTGTTGCTTTTCCTGTCTGCTCCTTCTCATGAACAATTAATGCACTGCAGACGGCGTCAGGCTTTCTATTCTTCCTGTTGGGGGGGGGGGGGGGGGGGGGCTGAAAGCTGCTTTTCCCATCCGGCTGCAGGACATGAAGCTTCGTGATTCTCCCTCCGAGTCTTACCTGGTTGTTATCGGAGTTGGTGTCTTCTTGGCTTTATGTCGCGGCGTGTCGATGGCGTGTCGATGGCGTGTCGCCGGCGTGTCGCCGGCGTGTCAATGGCGTGTCGATGGCGTGTCGCCGGCGTGTCGATGGCGTGTCGATGGCGTGTCGATGGCGTGTCGCCGGCGTGTCGATGGCGTGTCGCCGGCGTGTCGATGGCGTGTCGCCGGCGTGTCGATGGCGTGTCGATGGCGTGTCGCCGGCGTGTCGATGGCGTGTCGATGGCGTGTCGATGGCGTGTCGATGGCGTGTTTGGCATCGTGTTTGCATCGTGTTGACGCCGTGCTGCAGCCGTTTTCTGAGCAGAGATTTGTGAGGAAGATCTTGAA